>NC_056612.1:9963276-10115776 GCF_018340385.1 Cyprinus carpio
CAAGACAGGGATTAGCACAATTCCAGATTTAAGCTAACGCACGTCAGTGAATGTTATCAGAACTCCTCATTTTGGGTTTAGCTTGAATTGAAGCTTTTCTATGGTCTGTCTCTCTCCACAAAACACTGCTTATGACTCACCAGCGCTGGCAGCACCCTTCTTCTCCTGTAGCCTGCAGCTTTGGACCTGGACGGCTCTCATTTGGCCCCGGAGGCGCGCTGTATTTTTCTGCTTGATCTCATCAGTGGCTTGACCTGTGCACACACCAGCTTGCCAGGGAAGCGTGAAGTGTTTTTTTCTTTTCTCTTTTGTATCCTGCCTTTATTTAGCCACGTTAGTCGAGTTGAGCACAACACGCATTTCATGCTTTCTCTTAAAATCTTCCCTTGCAGCGATGGAGGCCGAACGGTGGAACATACAGTAATAAGCAGCTCGGGATGTTCTGCCATCTTTGCTCTTAGCAGGCTGACTTCTCCGCTCTTTTCTCTGAAGTACAAAAGGCTTCTTACGTGATCCTTGTGCATTCATGGTACTGCCCTGGGGCGAATGTTTAAGACTGCGATTTTGTGGCATAGACTAGACATTTGTATTCTGCCAGGTACTAAGATAATGTGCTTTATATGGAAACATTAGAAATGAACTGGTTTTAGAGTTAGATCAGGTAGAAAAATCTTGTTGAAGTAGCAACATTACTATCATTATTATTATTGGCTTTATAGAAAAGTATAGTGAAACAGGAAGTGATTCGGGAAGAGAGAGAGGAACAGGATAGGAAAGGACTCAGGACAGTGCGGAAGGCTTGGTAGTGTTGGTGGGAGGGGAGCAGCTGGAGATGGAGCAGAGGCAACAGTTTGAGCTCGGATGGCTACAGATCTGAGAGCTGAGCTGTGTGACTCAATATACTGACAGTGGGAGACCTCACGAGGAGACACACACACTGTATATCCAACCTGAGAAGAAGTGGACATTCAGCGAAACAGTCGAGCGAAGCCCAGGGACCTTTTCGTGGCCCTGTGTGAGACATGACATGAATCTGTGCTCTTCTCCTCTCTCATTGCACCTCTCCATCCTCCTCACCTCCTTCACAGCTCCCTCTTTTACATGGGTGTGGGTGTAAAAGCTGCTTTTTTCAGAATGTGAGGCTTTTAAACCATTCTGTTTCTCTCAGCGAGAGACTGTCTCAGCACTCAGCACTGTCTGCTCACACACACTCCTTTTCAACACAACACCCCTGAAGAGTCAAGTGGAGGCTAATTACCACTAAAGGAGAGCGCAGTCATTTTTATAACCCAACCTCAGGGACTGACCTTATGGTGTTGTCTTCTATCCAGACCGAAAAGATTACAGCAGGGACAAACTCGTTTTTTCTGAGCTAGGTTGTTTTGAGAAGTTTTGACTGATCTATTTGGAAACCAGCCTCATATTCTGCCATGGGCATGTGAGCCAGTGCAGGCCACTGGAAATCTTAAAATCTCAATTTTCCACTAAATATATATAATTAATTGAGAAGTATTCTTAACTTCTTAGAGAGCATATACTTATAGAAGAATATACTAACAGATATTAAACTTAAAGCATTAATGTATAATGCATTATAAAAGTAGTTTTAATACATAAATTTGTAATGCACATTATTATGCATTGTACAATTACATGAATAATTATAACCACAGTTAATGCATAATAACACTCATCAATTCATTGTTACACTATGAATTTTAAATTTGGTTATAATTATTTACACTAGATATAATGCATCACAACGCACAATATGAATAATTGTAATGCATTGTACCCTTTAATAACCATTCATAATGGATTATACATAAAGGTTTTAAGTAAAGTGTTACCAAAGAATTTAATGTTTTTTAAATCAAATATACTGTAGTACATTTTTCCAATATGGGTAAACATATATCTTAGAATATGCTTAAATGCCTTCTTTTGAGAATATTTTACTTGAAAACAAAACAACAATACTAATTTAAAAAATATATGATTTATTTATTTATTTATTTTACAATTTACTGCTCACAAGTTTAGGGTTGGTAAGATTTTTTAATGTTTCTCTTCTGCTTACAAAGCATGCATTTATTTGGCCGAAATACTGTAAAACCAGCAATATTATGAAATATTATTACAACTTAAAATAACTTTTTTTATTATTATAATTTTAACATATATTAAAATGTAATTTATTCCTGTGACTCCAGCCATTACGCCAGCCTTCAGTTTCACATGATTCAATCTGCTGATTTGCTGCTCAAGAAATGTTCTAATCATTATAATCAATGTTGAAAACATCTGTACTGCTTAATATTTTTATGAAAACTGTGATGTTTTTAGGATTTTTTGATGATTAAAGCATTAAAAAATTTTTTATTTAAAATAGGTAACTTTTACATAAATTTCATGGATTTTTGCTGGATAAAAGTTTTGGAAAAATATATTTAAAATCATGTACACTCACATGAGATGAAGACTCAGTCATATCAGTAGCCTTATAAAACCTGTTTTATTTTTTCATGGAGAAGGTCAGCTTATGTGGGCCACCATTCTGAGATCACATGACCAGCAAAAAAAAATTCTCTAAAAATGGTTAGTGTCTGATGTGGTCAAAGTGGGCACTTTCACTAGCAGACCTACAAACACCTTCCAGAGATCTTGAAGGTACAGGACGCTATGTGAATAGACAGGCAGCGTCTATGTGAATGGCTGCTGATCTAATTAAAGGTGATGAAGGCAGGGTACAGGCATTTGCTCCAGGACGGCAGGTACAACTGCATTAGTTTAGAGTTATAGGCCCGAGGGAATGGCTGTGGACTGCTTAAATGTGATGAAAGGTTTAGTAGTTTGCTATAGGAGAGCAGGTAAAGGGGTTTGCTGAATTAGTTTAGAGTTATGGCCTTGAGGGAATGACCTAGAATATGAGATATGAGTCTGTGTTATGGGACTGATGTGTCGCAGTGGTTTATATAGTATTATTGCAATATGGGCACAAAACACTTGGACTGGTCCTTGTCTTTTTATATTTATTTCTGTTTTAAAAGAACTAGCTGTTCTGTGTATGGTCAACTATTTTTTTTGGAAATTAAACATTTTGTTTGTCACATACACCTATGGTACAATAGCAGTGCTAACTATGCAAGTTCTCTAAGCTATGCAAGACAATGATTTCTCAAAAAAAAAAAAAAAAAAAAAAAAAAAACGCTGGAATTTCACACTCTATGTTATCATGTTTTGTTGAATATCTATTGACTGATTGATTTATGCCTGTTTGTTTATTGTATTTACAGAACCATTTGGGTCAGTAAGATTTTTAATGCATTTATGAAAGAAATATCTTGGTCAACAATGCTACATTAATTTATTCAACAAGTCTGTAAAAACAGTAATATTTATTACAATATAAAATAACCAATTTTCAACACATATTTTTATATTTTAATATTAATTTAAATCATTTTAAAATGTCATTTATTTCTGTGATGGTAAAGCTGAATTTCATGATCCTAAAGCTGAATTGATCCTTCAGAAATTATTCCAATATGCTGATTTGCTGCTTAAGAAACATGATTTATCATTATCAACAGTGAAAATGCTTAAGAAACTTTTTTTTTTTTTAGGATTTTTTGATGAACAGAAAGTTTATAAGAACAGCATTTATTTAAAAAAGACATTTTCTGAGCATTTTGCCAACAATGTAAAAGTCCTTACTATCCCTTTTTATCAATTTAAAGGATCTTTGCTGAATATATCAATGTATTTATTGGCACCTTATTTTAATTTTTTTTTCAATCATTAATATTATTATTATAAGTAGCTTTAGTATTTCTTTTTTGGTCACTGCTTTTGTTGTGTGTGATGCATTGCCAATTTTGCATGTATAGTAATCATGTTTTAAACATTTTCCCTGCTTTGAAAAGTTCTTTGAAATTTAAATTTAAAATTGTATTTAATATGATAGAATCAGCCTGACTACCTGTGTTGAAGTAGCCTTGGAGTAAAGGGGCTCATCCATAAAAACATTGTCCCAGGACCTTGTGAATATTAGCAGTGGCCCTCATTTTTAGATCAGATTAGATCCACTTTTTAAATTGTAAATAGTTGCATACACTACCATTTATGAGCATAAACGTGCTTTCGTGTGAAAAATGCAAAGCACAATAACCGTTTCAGATAAGTTAGAAAAAAAACAGTAGCACATACGAGCTTCTGTGAGACAACATGTTTTTAACTGTCTCTGGCATTCAGATACCTCACACACACACACACACAAAATGAGTCACTGAGAGCTTTTTCACAAGAGCTCACTATGAGATGCCAACTTCATCAATCCATCTATTTAAACTGCTCATGTCTGCAGTGCACTGATTGAAAACACCATTTAGCCAAAAGAGAAATGAGACAGAGAGAAAGAAAAAGAGCAGATGAAAGGACACAGAGATGTACAGTGAAGTGAGTAGGGTGTCTGTATTGTCAGAGGGCTGAATGGTCTGTGGGAGGAGGAAGGCCATTATAACAGTTATAATATCAGAAAAAAAGGGGGCAGAGAGTTGGGAAGGGGTGGGGGGGTGGTTGCATGGGTCAGAGAGAGACAAAGGTTACACAACAAATTATTCACCCCTCCGCTGGCTCTATTCTGCACCCTTTTGTTAAGCATAAACGCAGCTTGGCAGGGTCCACAGAGAGCTCTTCAATTCACAGTAACAACTCATAAACAGCCACTCATTATACAGTACAAGAGTCCGCTCAGATCATCAGCCTCAGACTGACACAAACACATGCAGATGTAAATGAAAGTGACCTGTTATAACTGCAAACAGACCTACAAACTCATTCAGAGACTCCTTACACATGATGACACACACTCCAAACCGGTCCGGCCAGCAAGAGACCCCGATAACCCCTCAAAACGGGGCAGCTGAGAGCACCAGGGGGAGCAAAGGAAGTTTCATACCTTCTTCAGCTGAACTGTGCTGGACCACAAGAGAGACAGACAGAAAGATCCTCCACATTTCCATCAGAGCAACACACAGGAGAAGTCCAGAGAGGAAGAACACGGGAGAGGAACACAGAAGGAGAGAGAGAAAGAGAGAGAGAGAGAGAGAGAGAGAGAGAGAGAGAGAGAGAGAGAGAGAGAGAGAGAGAGAGAGAGAGAGAGAGAGAGGCAGAGTGAAGGGAGGAGGAGTCTGTCTGCTCGTTTTTATCTCAGATTAAAGAGAGGAGAGAAAAAGAGGGGGTGGGGGAGCAGGGAGGAGTATTTATGTATGATGATGATTATGACTGAGAAGTCACTGAGCAAAGAATAAGGAGAGAGAGAGAGAGAGAGAGAGAGAGAGAGAGAGAGAGAGAGAGAGAGAGAGAGAGAGGGGGAGAGGGAGAGGGAGAGGGACCGGTAAACTGACTTTAGCCACTCACTGTGATGGAAAGCCTAAAACGAGTTCAGCTTGTTCGCAGAAAAAGTGTCTAGACACGCAGGAGACAGACGCTCTCACAGTCACATTTGTTGAAGGCTCTGGTTTGGCATGCTGATAGGGCACAGAGAGCAAATGGAAATATGCATCACTCAGTAAAAGAAGCTTGGAAAATTGCCTGTGTTTTCTTTAACTCACCTCTTTCAATTGCTTCTTTTTCCTGAAAGAAAAAAAAACATATTTTGAATATTTCCTTCTGGGCTTAGTCATCTCTCATTTTCCACACACACACATGCAGAGAAAAATAGAAAGGTTATTCAATATAGACATTCATTTAGAGACTGCTTTACTCCTCAAGACGAGTTCTGTACAATTATCTCTTTGAAAACAGCGCCTCCTGATGGAGTGACTTGAAGATCACAGTAAACTATATCCCATTATTGTGGCTTACAAGTAAAGCAATATATTTGGGTATTTGACTTTTATGATCTGATGCAACATGTCATGGGAAGGAACAGACCTGTCATGACACATGAGAGTTATCTCATTAAAAAAATATGTAAAGAGTTCTTGTGATGTGAACAGTCACATACACGTCAGATCAAATCATGTGCAATGGGAATGTTTTAATCTTGTCAGTCTCACAAAAATAAATATGCTTTCAAGTGCTTTTGGTATTACATACACTCATATATTCAGGACATTGTGTTTAAAGAAAAAACAATAATAATTAAAAAAGTACAAACATAAGAAATTGGAAATAAAATGATAAAAGCTATAAATATAACAAAATATATAAATATATATAAAATACACATTCACAAAAAATAAAAAAGGAAAACATCATTGGTGCATACTTGATAAAACTCTGAGTATCTCAATCGTCCAGTTAGACTAGTGCAGCAAAATAAAGTAATAAATGTAAACAAACAAAAATATATATTTACACAGTAGAGCAACACTTTTACAGTGTACAGTACAAACTACCCCAAAAACATGATGAACTTTCATATGATCCTGTATCAGTAGTGTTCATTCAGTCATGTACACAGTAACAATCATCACAAAAATACTTAAGTGATGAACACCATTTTAACACTGACAATTTATATTCAGCAGGGCTTTTATAACCAGTATCATATACAAACACCAACACATGCTGATATAACTGGACCTGTACTGGACCCACAAAACATACTAAAAATCTAGGATTTAAAACCTGATTTAAACAGTACAATTACAAAAAACAAACAAAATATAAAAAAATGCACGTGTATCTATCCATTTCAATTACCATAGTGAATTTCACAAATTTAACTGCAGGGGGCTCCAAAGTCGGAAAAATACACAAAACTTCACACAAGTCTTTGGGCAATATGGGAAATTTCCTAACCAACCATTTAAATATAAGTCATAGTAATCAGTTTAATTTTCCACATGACAAGTAGAAATCTCACACATCAGTTATTTAAAAAATACTACTAAACTAAACATACACATCTGCAACCACATGTAATAAACACTTGTTTGCTCATAATGACTTTATAACTGCCAATCAGTACCCTAACACTGTTTAGTTCCTCTACGTCAGTGGTTTCCAAACTTTTCAGACATTTTTAAACCCTGTCATGTTTTTGAAGCTACCTCAATAATAATAATAATATTAATAATAAAAAAAAAGCACAGTGATTTCACCAAAGAAATGTGATTTTAACAGCTGCTATCCGTTACACTTACAATGTAACATTGTGATTTATTTGTGATGTGCTTGATCTCACTGATCTGCCTATTTCTTTATAATAATACCCATTATTTAGCAGCATCTGTTCATTTAAGGTGTCAATCTTGTGTGGGTTAAAGGGTTTTTTTCTATAGGTTTGCTCAGCTTTTCTGCTGAGCAGCCATTTCAGTCATCGGAAACTTCTCTGATGATGGGGATACTGGCATTGCGATGGCACCCTCTGGGGACATGTAGTTGGCGGCACTGGAAAACCCACTGGCAATGTCTTCAAAGGTTCGGCCTTTGGTCTCGGGAACACGGAAGTAGGTAAACACGAAGAAGATGATAAGGAGGATGAGGAATATGATGAAGACGTACGCTTGACACAGTTCCTGAAAAGTAAGCAAGATCACAATATAATGCGTTTAGTTCTTGTATCCTTGACAAATGTGATACTGATGAATTCATTGACAAGGTTCTCACCAATAGTTTTGGGAAAAACAGTCCGACAAGGAAGCTGGCGGTCCAGTTGCAGCATCCCGCCACAGCGATGGCTGCCGGGCGTGGACCTTGAGCGAATAACTCAGCCACTATGAACCATGGGATTGGTCCCGGTCCCATCTCAAAACTGGCCACAAACCCAAACACTGCCAGAATGGCCAGAACGCTGATTGGGGAAGTTGCCTGCAAGCAATATATATATATATAAAATGAACCATTTGGAGAGAGAAATAGAGAAATGGTAGATTTCTTACAGATGTAAGTTGGCATTCATTAGTAATATTTAACACTGACCCCTGCAGATACAGATTCAGGGATGGCAGTCATATTAGCACCACTTCCTGCTTTTGCTCCTATAGGGTTCTGAAGATCAGAAAAGACAAGAATAATAATAATAATTAAAACAAAAAATGAATCCCTTTATTTTTCATTTCAATAAACCATAGTTAAATCCATGACAATTAATTCGGAAGTTTTTAGTGGTTTATCATTTAGTGCTATTTAATGATATGCAATAAGTCCCAAACTCACCAGAATTTCAAGAGAAATGGTCATGAGCAGAGCACAGACAGTCATTCCAGCTAGTCCGACCATATGAAGTGTTCTTCTTCCTGCCCTCTCCACCAGGAAGAGCTGTTGAGCAGAGCAGTGGAAGAATCAAAACACAGCCCTTTTAGTATGCCATCATAAAAGTATTTAAAAAGACATAAAAAGGGAGAATTTAGCTCAGCTGTGTAAACTTACAGAGATGACGGTGAAGAGAGTGTTGACTGCACCCACTCCAATGGTGGCATAGACTGCCTCTGTGATACCTGCATATCTGAAGATCTTGGTAGAGTAATAAATGACCTGAAAGATTGACAGAAAACACAGATGTTCAACATTTAGATCTGTTCATGTCAACATTCTAAGTCAAAGAGGGGGAAAACATGCAAGGAAGCCTTAGAAACTGACAGAATTGTATGAATTCAGGGTTAAAGCAAACACTGCAAAAATCATTGATTAGTTTGTCTTGTTTTATCTCAAATTAAAATATATTACTTCTTGTTAGAGAGAATATTATTATACGGTAATATTATATATTACACATATTAAGGCCTGGTTTCACAGACAGGCTTAGCTTAGCCGGCGCTAGGCCTTAGATAAATTAAGATATTTAGGCAGTTTTTATAAAAATGCCTTAGAAGAAAATGTTACAGGTGTGCATCTTGAGACAGAACATTGACACAGACATATTTTAAGATATGTCAGAACAAGATATTTTCAGCTGAGACAACTCAAACATGCATTTTAGTCTGGGACTAACCTTAAGGCTTGTCTGTGAAACCAGGGGTATTTGTTTAATTTTATCACCTTAACCGTTTTAGGCATAAAAAATTGCCAATGATGGAAAAAATGATGCATTAAACTATTATAAATCTGATACATAATAGTACATTGTATATATACAGCCCACAACAATCCGTTTATGGCAGTTATTAATGTAGACTTAATACATTTGTGCTAACTGATCTGAGTCAGTGTGGTTTGGTGGAGTGTGTTGACTGTAGCAGCCGGGGTTGTGTATTTCAGGCTAGAACTGCTTTGATGGCATGAATTCCATATAAAGTCCTTATTGCATATAGTGCAAATGACTTTTGGTTGTATTGGTGGCTCTGTCTGAATGGGATCTTCTTTGGTGGATATGTTCAATATTTTTACCTGGAAAATAAGGCACTGCTGGCTACAAAAATGTTTAATGGGATGAACTTATCAAACAACAGATTTATACGTGGTGCGAGATGTTGATGAGACTCACAGCGTTGATGCCAGAGAGTTGTTGGGACAGCTGCAGGATTATGGCGATGATAATGGGCTGTCTGTAAGCGGAGTTACGGAACAGCTCTGGAATAGAAACCTTCTTCTCCATGGACATCTTCAAGGCCTCTTCCTTCATCTCACGAATGTCATCCTCCACATCTGAATGCCCACGAAGACGTGTCAGCACTGAGAGCAAAAAAAGAGAGAAAGACATAGATTGTCAGTCCGGAAGAGTAAATACACTTTAGTTGCTTTTTTCATTCTTTAGCAGTCACAGCAGACTCACCTTGGCGTGCCTCCTCCTCCTGGTTCAGAGTGATCAGCAGGTATCGAGGGCTCTCCGGGCAGAAGATCAGCATGACGCACTGTAACACTGCGGGCACCGCTGTCAGAGCCAATAACAGTGGCCACAAAGACTGAGATCCCAGCAATATCTCCAGGCCTAAGATCTACCATGAAATCCACAAAAATGACCCATTTATAAATATTTCCTTTTTTTTGTATATATAACAGATATATTGCAAAGCAGTTAGACTTCAACAAATGGATCAATTCTAAAGAGTCTTCTCCATTAATTACAATGAATAGGGACTAAAGCTTTCAAGGTTCAAAAAGGACTCAAAACCACCATAAAAGTGTCATAGAAATGGTCCAAACATCTTCTGAAGCCCTACAATACCTTTTGTGAGGAAATTATAGAAATATATATATTTTTTTTTTGTTATAAATTGAGAATCATACTATCCAATTCATGAACAAATCATTCAGATTGTGATGTTAGTTAACTGATTCACTGAAAATAACTGACTTAAAAGAATAATTTCTTAACAAATCTGACATTACGGAATGTGCCAGGAGACTTTCAGGGAATAGTTACTTACATTTCAGTCTGTACCTTGCAAAAAGCATATGACTTCAGAAGACTGTTTATAGGACACAAAACATATAGACTAATTTGATTAAACTTTTATGGTGCTTTTGAATCTTTTTCAAGCTTCAGTGTCTTTATAATTGCATGAAAATAAGGCATTTATATGGGGTAAATAATGACAGAAAGTTCTTTTTTTTAAGCGAGCTATCACTTAAATCTGTTGTCAACATTCATACATAGGAAAATCTAACCTGTGCAATTAGGATGCCGATGACCACCCCGAGCTGGTGAAGGGTACCAAAAGCCCCTCGCAGTGCCGTTGGAGCAATTTCACCCACATACATGGGTGTCAATCCTGTACACAGGCCACAGAAGGCACCAATAACCAGACGGCCCACTATTATCAACTCATAAGAGGTGCACATGCTGGATAAACCCATCAGGCCTCCACCAATCAGAGCCAGGATGTTGGACAGAAACATGCATTTTCGTCTGTAATGAGAAGATGGGAGATGAATAAAGGAAAGTTTTTTAACAAAGCACTTATATTTGTTTTATGTTTAAAGAAACTGTGTGATTTTCTCACCTCCCTAGTTTGTCAACTAGAGTGCCAACACTAAGAGACCCGATCATGCCGCCAACATTGAAAATGGAAACAGTTAAACTCCACACTGTTGTCAATGTGGATTTCTCCATTGGTTCCCCACTGCGCTCCTGAGTCACATTTCTGATGAAGTCCTGCACTTTCTGATCATCAACAGAGAGACAGACGATGAGTGATGAAGTAATGAAGTAATGAAGTGTTGTTTTTTGAAGTCTAAAATGCTACTAACTTGATGAAACACTTACCTCATCAGGTGCATTGATGACGCCTGTGTTGTAGCCAAACTGCAAGGAGCCGATGACGGCCGTGGACACACAGAACATGAGGCACCATGTCACCTGCTTCCCCTGGACAAAAAGAAGGAACACACATACCGTAAGAAAATGAAAAGAGTAAAGATGAATGTAAAACAAAAGGTAAAACTGAGGTTGTCATCAGTTTGGGGGTCTGTGGCATCAAAAGTTTGGAAAACTCTTGCATTAAAGTTAGTCTTTCTCACTTTTACCATTATTTTTAGCACATAGATACACTCATGTCACACTCATTCCTTCAACCCTATTAGAAAATGACAGCTATGAAATTCTTTAAATTTATTTTAATTATACTTCCTCACATTCAAATTCAAAATGCAATTCTGCATCCTTGTTTTCTGCTTCAATTCAACAGCTAAAATTGAGCCTAAAGACATTCTCAGTTCAATTCTAAATGGTGCACAAATTCTGATAGCAACCTATTATACAATGTGGTATTTCCCAGAGTATGTGTGAAAATGGAACAAGACTGTTGCATACATTAGTAAGCATTAAGCAATAATAACTGGAAGGCTCGTGTCCCTATGTGTCAATCTTTCCTAAATGAAATTCTGAAACTATCTGGCTGCTGCAGAATCTAAATATGCGTTCCCTTTTTCTTGTGTCAAATTAAAAGAAAATAGAAATAAAGACCTAAGCTTACTGTCAACTGCGCAATTTCGGTATGACTGCAGAGGAACCTAAGTTGACCAGAGATTAAAGAGTTCAAATCTGCATGACTGATGGTACAAATGTATGTCAGTGGCAAAAGCACAGAAAACCACACATTTAGATCAGTTCCAACTAGTTCTCACATGTTAAGCTATGTGGGTTATGGGTTACACAGTTCAGTAGTCTGAGGGCCTGTGTACTGGGTGCATTATTTTTTTTTGAGAGAGAGAAATGTACAATTAGTAACCAAAAGGGATCATTTGCAATGGTTTTCCATGAAGTTATAATAATCTGGAGTGGATTCCTTCTAAGGAACTTCCTTCAATACTGCATTTGCCAAATGTCAGTACAAAAAGAAATAGTGCACTGCACCTTTAAACCTGCACACAGAACCTTCTGATGTTTTGATAAAGACTTAAACACACACAAGCTGTCTCCTGGAGGAGTGACTGTGAACCAGGATATGGGTGTCATAACATGATCTGTAAGTAGCCAAGAGTCATCTGTTCATAATGACTTCTGCTGATGATCCATCACTGTATTTTTCATCTCAATTAAGCAGAACAGAGCTAACCACATGCTTGCACATCCCACCATATAACCCCCAGCCTCCATAACGTAATTGACCATATTTATTTATGAAATCAACACACTTAGTGTTAGACTCCGTTAATAGATTTGTAATGAGCTGCAATGGATGCTAAATTGGCACACTCGGATTGGACATTTCCATTCTGTCTGTCCATTCTACAACAAATAAGAACAGATTAGGATGCTTTCCATATTATGTTCAAGTTTGAACACGCCAGCTGAACCCTTCTCTAAACACTCATTTCCTTTGCACATCTTGGTTTCTTAATTCACATGCTGCAATCCAAGATGACAAAGCAGGTCAAAAAATGTTCCACTACCACCACTGCACTTTTTATATTTATTAAGGTGATGAGTCATATCAATTGAAAGCTAATAGCCTGAACAGATATTACCTAAGGATACTTCATTAAACCCACTAGTGCAACACATTACACACAAATGGTACACAATCAGCATGCAAAGCGCGAGAGAATTAAAAACAAATGACAACAAAATCTACACCAGATGCCCATGGGCATCCCCTAAATTTTTACTACAGTTTTTGCATGGTAACCACAGTTTCCTGTATATGGGATCATAGTAACACCTATATCACAAATGATGGTACATGTTATGAAAACATAGGAACCAACTGCCATAAAAATACACAGATTATGCGTATTACACTAAACATCATAATTTCTGTATGTAATCCCTGAAAAAGGACACTTTAGCATATACCTTTAAAAGAGTACTTATTAAGTGCAAACTGAAAGTAAACTATTCGGATGTTATCTGCAGTTAAATGAAAATGTATCATTGTTTAAATCTATATTAAATGTAATTAGCTCAACTTTAGAGTGCTTTTTTGAGAAGCAGGATTTTATATGTAACTTCATGATTCTATTGTGTTTGAAATATGATTAAAGTGTACTGTCAAATTTACTGACATGCATTTATGGTAAACTGTAATATATTTTAATGTCATACTCTTTTTTTTTTTAATGATAAAGTTGCAACTTAGCACTTAGTATTACTTAATAATGTTAAAGACATAGACAGAGGAGAAAAGCCTCTACCTTACTGTCCTTCATCTTGTCCATCCTACTCTTGTTGCGAAAGCCAGTTATTGCGATTGAGACAGAAGTCTTCAGTTCAGTTCTTCCTCTTTTTGCAGTGAGACCAAACTTATGTTTTCAGGGTAAACAAATCCGTATTTGGAAAAGCTTCTAGAGGGAGGAAAAAGAACATGAATAGTTGTTGTCAGTAATGATAAGGAATGAGACAATCCTTTTATGTCTACACAAACATGAACAACAAAAAACAGCATCCTGCAACAGATGTCTGCTGAATTGAGATGACAGTAGAGCATCGGTATTGTGTGTGTTTTTCCTGTAACATCAAATCCTCAATCCCGCATCAGTCTGACTAAAGTTAAACAGTCTACCAGTGAATAAAATAAAACTTGCTTTAGTTAACAGCTTCATGCAGTTCTAATTAGTTAGCAATAAAGTGGTCAAAGAAGTACAATAACCTTTACTGCAGGCTTATTTTAAAGTTTTAAGACAACAATTTTTTACATTTTAAATAGCCTAGGCTACTAATAGTTGGTAATGAAGCAGCAGCATCATGAGTACTTTAATAAAATATCATTCCAAGGCTAATTACAGGCCGTTATATTTCTATAAAATAATTATATTTACGTTTGTTTGCAGAGGTCCTGTGTCGATCAGGTAGTTGCGGTAAGTGATGAAACTTTCTCGCGCTCGTGGGCTTTATAGAGAGTGGGACACGAGCAGCAGCACGTCGCACTCTTTGTCGTCACGCCGGTGCTCCCCCTGTTCCTGTAACATCTGAGTCACAGGATTAAACCAGAACTTCATCTCAAGACATTCGCGTAAATCCCCTTAGTTGGAAATGATCGCCGCGTCTCAAAAACTAGTGCGCACCCACCAAGTCAGCATCTGAGCATCATTTAGAAAGTGCCAATGACGCCAGAAACGCCCCCTAGACAGGCAACTCACGAGGTTTTGAAGCGAAGCCTGGTTTAATGTCCAAATTTGGTCATTCTGTTCCTCTGGCGCCGCATCCCACCAGATTCAAACCTGCCAAAAGTTGCTCTGTGACACAATAAACCCGTTATTGTTGTCATGTGAGTGCTTCTGTGAGAGAATGCCGTCTTTTTTTGTTTGTAAACAAGTAGCCCTCTCTTCCGAGACCGGGTAATTTGCGGGGTTTGCTGGCATTTCATACAAGTGTGTGATCTAGTGATAACAAATGTTTCGTTGCCTACGCTCTTTCGCTTTCGTTTGTTTATTGAAATTGGCTAAAAAGGCATTACAAATTATTTTTTATCACGTTGGATGCACTTATTAATCATAACTTCAAGTTACAAAGTAGGCTAATAATCGATTTGCGTTTGGTTTCTGGCAGTTTAGATAATGACTTAAAAAAGTGCATTATTACACTGAAAACAAAGTAATAACGTAGCTATATAATAATAACACACAAAAACACGCAATACTATAGTTGTCTGTTTTTAGGACAAACAGGAACTTGCAAAGGAAACACATTTTAAGAACTGAAATCAGCTGTTGATAGCATCCTGCCACTGTGGTCTTGTTTCTTTTAGTAGGCTATAAACTAAACTGAAACTTTTAAAACAAATTCTCTCGGAGTCTGAGATTTTAATTACTTAAAATAAGACACCTGTGAAGGGTATCCATTTCCCATTATCCAATAGCATGCTTCAGTTATGTACTAAATCTGTCACTGTCACTGACATGAAAGAAAAGCTTAACTTGGACAGACTTGTACAGATGAAAATGTGGATAGCATATTTTAAACGTGCATTGAAGTTATTAAAAAGGCATTATAACACCATATGAAGAATATAACACACAACTAAAGTGAAGCAGTTTGGAACATTCGAAGCATCTGGTTTAAATTAAAACCTACATTATCACAAACAAAACGCGCGCGCTTGCATGATATTCTCTGCCAGTATACGATTTACTGTATGCTCTCACTTCAAGTTCCTTTCAGAATTATTACACGAATATAATTCTGTGAATTCGAACTCACTTCTGAGCAAACAATCTGGCAAAAATTCAGCTTATATTCCATTCAGCACTCAACCACGAAATATGAATCATTTCTGTGGAAATGGACTTTTCCACATGTTTTTGTTTAGCATTTCAGTGATAAATGTTAGGCCTGGTCACATGTAATCGGGTGACCAAGACAACTATCATAACAAATATCACTGTATTGTGAACATTAAAGGCATAATTCATCCCAAAATGAAAATCCTGTCATCATTTACTCACCCTCAATTCGTTCCAAACGTCCCAATTTCTTTCTTCTGTTGAGCACAATAGATTATATTTGTAGCCATTGATTTTTAAATATTTTTTTCTCCATACTTGGCATTGAAAGTCAATGTCTACCAGCAACTGTTTGGTTACCAGCATTCTTCAAAATATCTTCTTTTGTGTTTGGTACAGGTATGGAATAACACGAGGGTGAGTAAATGATGCAATTTTCATTTTTGGTTGAACTAACTATGGTATGAAATTAGACTCAAAATGATTAATAGATGCACGCAAAATGTATCCATGTACTGCATAAATTTTATACATGTATCTCACTAACCACAAACAAATGCCTTTCAATTCGATTCGGGATTAAATGATTGTGTAGCGATTTGTACAAATACAGACATGCGTGCGAACAAAAACGCTCTGTTCTGCATTAATATATCATAAATTGCTCATGCAAAAAGGAATCCTTGCATATGTGGATCAGGTAACACGAGTTGACGTCTAGTTCGAGTCGATCTTGTTCGGTTCATTTAGATTTTGAGACTGCAGTTCACGTTCCACACACACAAACACACACCAACGAACAAGGCCCAGTGCAATTCATTAACGTGTACACGATTTGAAAAATTTGCAAATGTGCGTCACTACACTGAAACAAATGCATAACCCACCCTTTAACATCTTGATTGCTGCGCTTCCTGTGTGTCCTTGAGTAAAACATTTGACACTGCAGAGCATCTGCTGGATAACCCAATCTGACCAACTAACCTCTGAACTTTTGTCGACATGTTTTGCATCAAATATTAGAAATATATAGAAAGAGAAGAATTTCTAGGTACTGCTATCAGTATAGTGACTGAAATGGGTACATCTTAACTGTGTTAGTAACTGTTGTCGTTACATTGAGGCACTAATTTATGCTACTTTACCGCCATCTGCTGTTTGAAAAGCACAGTGGCCAAATAGTGTTAAACAGAGCCGTTTAAAGAAAGCTGGGTAACGACTAATTCCTTAATCACTGATTTCATGTAAATTCATGCTGTCTGTTCAAACTAAATCAGCCTCTGATCATTGCTTGAGCTCTGTATTGCTAAATCCAGTATCTTCAGACTAGTGTTAATCATATAGGGCAAGTAGAAAGAACAGAGTTTACTCCGGTTTTTGACCAATTGTATACAAATAGCTGACATTAATTTTTAAAACCTCACAGATATAGCAGATATTATTCAACTCCACACCTCAAAAAGCCACTTAGTGGCTTAATTTTCAGCAGGTTGAACTTGGTGGCTTTAGAAAGACTGTATAAACTGTACTTTGTGTCCACTGTTAAGACCAAAAATAAATTACATAAAAAAAAAAAACACCTTTAGTAAAACAAATACAAAATTTAGATTTAGATTAAATTGTGCATTTTTATTTTGTAAATTGCTACAGTAGGATGTAGAGTGACAAAGATCAATGCTAATGTCAGACTTCAAAATGCTGTAGGTTTCAAAAGCCCACTCTGAATGACCTTTCAGCCTCCAGCAGGCAAACCAATAACTTAGACAACATCATATTGAGATAACATATTATGAGGTACTCTACAAAAGGTTGGGAGTTCTTGAATTGAAAGTAACAGCAACCATTTAGATCTTTCCGGCGAAGCTTCCATCCTCAATCTGCCCATTCCATTTCTCCACCTGAAGGAAGGAAAAACAAAGACACATTGTATATCCAACAACTTCCAGCAGACCTTCACATTTCATCAGTTTTCACAATGATTAGTTGTCTCTTGCTGAAGGGAAATAGCAATTATACTTTAATAGGAAAATATATATATATATTTTATAAACAGAGTTGCTTAGCTAAAGGTTTTGAATAGGGATCATGTCATGATGATCAGTAACAGAGAACCCCGCTGGCAAAACTGTCTGATACCTGATATAAAGAAGACTCTGTGTGGTTTTAACCAATTTATTTTGGTTTGATTTCAAATACTGAAAAGTTCAAAGTGGTACTCAGATTCAGAAAGACGATACCTGTGATGAAGCCTACTCTGGGGACATGCTGGGTGTGTGTCAACAATGAAGAATAGAGAACTTTGTGTTGTTGTGAGACTGCACCCTGACCATGCTCAAAACTTTCTCAACATTTTGGTGACTACCAAATCATCTGCAGAGTTTAGCAGCATTAACCCATTTCTGGCAGTGAATAATATTGAAAACTACAACTGAACAAACCAAGGACAGGGTTCCAGTAACAGTATTAGCAATCATGGCCAACAACATACAAGAGTCTGGACATACTTAAATCAATCCCATCAACTCCACATACAGGGGCGTAAATATCCTCTAACAGTTTTATAAACATAAATTAGACAACTTCAAGCTGTTGTGGTCGCGCCATGACAGCGCTCATGTTCTACTACCTTCATCTTTGTTTGTAAAACTGTTAGAATCAGAATTAACTTGAACTTATTTTCAGAATAAAGCCAAATCTAGAGCAAAGATCTGAGGATGACAGTTCAGATAAAGAGTAAAGATTCCAAATATAGACAGGCAAACGTGTGCTAATGATTTTGTATGTCTTAGAGATTTATTCTAGAAAGCATCTAAGGCTACGTTCTCGGTGCAAACCTCAATTCTGATTTCATTTTTTTCCTAACATGGCCAATTATCAAATTTGAGTGTAAACTGGTCACACTCCTGAAATGTCCAGCATGTGCAAAAGCACAAACACCACAGATTGCACACAGAACCCTGTCATACAAACATGCAGGACACTGAAATCAGCATTTTATGTATTTCTAAGGTCTATGTGCCACAGAAACCAGCGAGAATGAGGAGAAAGAAAGTTTGAAGTTTTCCTTTAAGCTCTGCTTTTTATATTGACTGAGTGACCAAAGAACTACAGATCTGTAAAACATTTGGAGTCACTCCAGGCATTTAGGCAGCATTTTGCACTCAAGAATTCAAAGATAAAGAAAATTGTTTATTTCTTGCTGTATATTTGACTCAGCTTTATCAAACCAGAACTGATTGGATTTTGAAAAGTCTGGGTTTAAAACCAGAAAGGATTGTAAGAGGCAGCTGGCCATGCTGTGTTTATGACATTCACAATGCAATGAAAAAGTGCAAGCTATTTTAATGAAGCATGTGCTTAAAAAATAACACCAGGAATGTCTATGAGGTAACTAGGGTGAATCTCATGTTTACTCAAAGGTTCTATTATTTAGGTGTTTTTGGTAGGACAGACTCACCCAGCTCATCGGACACAGGCTCTGGTAAACTCTCTGATACCATTCGCAGGGAGAAGCATCCTGCCCTTTGCTTGACAAAGCCTTATTACACCTGTGAAAGTCTGAGAGGAAAAACACAGCTGTAAGTAACACACACTGAAATCAGGCAGAACTCGCATACAGTCTCCAACCCTGACATCTGTAATGAGTTATTCAATTCATAATGAAATTTAATCAAGTCACAATTAATAAGGTCATACAGATCAATTCTAGCTCACTAGACTAACACAAGCAGAGACACCGGAACTGGAGATTTACTACAGACAACCCTGCTTCACAGATGAGACCTTCAACAAAACGAGTCTGATCTGTGAAATCAGCATAATATTAATAATAATTGTGTACAAGCCTGTATGTAAAGCACACTGGTTGATTTCATAAACTATACAAAGCACTTGTAGCACAATGTTTTTATTAATCTAATAATTTTGGGTACAAATAAGGGACATACAATCATTTTTACTGTACATACCGAGGTAATTCTGGAAACAGTTTCTTGTCTGGTTAGTGTTTGGGAAACGGGCATCGAATGGAGCCGTTCTGTAGTTCTTGATCTTGTCGTCAATAACATCAGCCATCTTCAGTCAAAGATAATGGGTCTGTGTGACATGAAGTAAACATTAACAATAACTGAATACTTAAATAAAGCACGTAATTGGACTTTAGCTGCTCAAACGTCGTAGTTTAACTGTGTAATAAAGCAGAGAAATGTGAGTGATATTTCACTCAGTGACAGTCTGAACTAACGCCAGTCACAGGACGGATGTACTGATGTTAAACTTGATATATTTTAAACGCGTTATTTTAACTTTTTAACGATGTAAATGTAAATTGAAGTGAACTTGTAAGCACGTAAAATATGCTTATTATACGTCCAAACCAGCAGACATATTCACTTTATTAACATAACCTTGATATAGCCGGTTTAAGTAGCCAGTTTGCTAGCTCGCTAACTCAAATGAACCATTCCTGTGGAACGCCGTTGCTACTCCGTGGATTTAGCAAAAGAGTAAAGACAAAGGGTTTCAATAAACATCGCACGAGATTCAGCAATTTCACAACAAGATAAGGTTTAAACAAATATAACCACCGAGGCCTACCTCTTACTGTGCCCTTATAGTAACGTCCTCTCGAAAGACTTTATGAGCGCACTGAATTATGGGAAGTCAAAGTGTGTAGGGGGGCACGAGGATGAGTGAAGGCGTGGCTTACGAGACTAAAATAATACTTTTTTTATTGCAAACTTTAGAACAACGAACATACAAGGCCAAAAACACAAATTACACCAAAATAAATATAATAATAAACAAAGACAATTTAAAAAAAATCGGACAAACAAAAAGAACATCACATGTTCATACCAAGTACAAACAGTTACAAATTATTCAGGACTAAAATAATACTATGATTATATTTATTGTTTACACACTTTATAAGTAGCATTCAAGTTCCTCCAGTGTTTATTCTAATCTTTAGATGTAATATGAAGTAAATAAAATGATAAAATAATATAAAACAATAATATAAAATAAAAAAAATGTGTCAGTAATATTGATAAATCAATAATTGCAATATACAATATAAAATAAAATACAATAAAAGATGCTTCAGGAAGAAATTCATGAAAAAATAAAAATTTAATAAAATAATATAAAATAATATTGATGTTCACTGATAAAACGCACTGGGAAGCACAATATAGCATAATAAGATATATTGTCATCGAGTAAATCATAAAGTGGAAAAACCCTATAGAATAATACTTTCAGAACCCATCTCTGTAAAGAATAGGTATGTTTCTTTTGTTACTGAATCTACTGTCTGAAGCAGGGTATTCATTTATTTTTGTATAGTTTTTATTTATTGTGTGCTTTATTTAATTTTAGTTTTAGTATTTATGTTTTATGTGTGCAATGAAGCAGAATAATTGCTATATATATATATATATATATATATATATATATATATATATATATATATATATATATATGCTATATATATATATAATTCTGATATTTTTATTGCAGTTTTAGCCACAGCAAGCAGGTAAATAAATAAATATATTTTTATTTTAGTTTTAATAAATCAATATAGAGCACTTTTGGAATTTGTGGCTCAGCACCTAGACTAACTAGGAAGCAATAGGCCTAATTCAACAGAGTGTAGTTACTGTCCTCTGCCTTTGTAGGGCACTGCTGGCTACCAAACCACCTTCATTCCTCAAGAGTTGAGGTGATGGGGGAGATGTACAGTAAGAACTTTTTATGGAAGAAAGAGTGCACTACTGTATGCACACTTCATTCCAGACATGTTCCCTCTGACCAGAACCCCAGGAAGAGCTTTCACTTACACGCTAAAAACAAACATGGAGGGACAAGTCTGAATGACGCACAGAAGCCTTCACAGCCTGCTGTCAATGCTTCCCGTCTGAGAGACCAACTGCTCACAGAGCTTTTGGCTTTGCTTTTTGGTCTGACATGGTGCATGTGAGTGTGTGTGCATTTATACATGTATGTAGGACTGCATGTTGACATTACAATGCAAAATAGCATACATTTAATTAGTATTTTGTGCTGTTTTCCAGTGAAAATATCAGTTATAGCTAAATGAGAAGCAAACGTATGCATAAATCTCAATAAATTTAGTCAGATTTATGTTTTAAACAAGAAAACATGTATCTTAGTAGTCTTTAGTATATGTCATCCTTAGTCTTGTACGTATACAAATAGGATATAGATATAGACACATTCACATGTACGGATATACACAGGGTTCTACTTTCCTGACACATCATTCTGTTGTTGACAAGGTCAAAGGTTACAGGTGCCTCTCTGTCTTTGACATCCTGTCCCAGGTTTCCTGTTTCCTTTTTTCAAAAGCCCTACAACACACACACAAAAGACAAGTGTTGGATAAAACATGCTGAGGCAAGTGTTAATTAGTCCTGTGCTTGTCCCTTGGGTAATAAACATATATACTGTTTTCATTCATTCATATATATTTCCTGAGGCTTGTTTCTATAGGCATTAGTCAGGGTAGCACTATTTAATCCTGTACAATTCAATATGGCGTCTGTCCTGACTCAAGCATATTGAATTCTTTAACTGTCAGACAGTTTCCGGCTCTGTTTTGAATTTGAATGAACATAATGGACATCCTGACTGGTGCTTATAACATTTTTCGTCTTGCTCTTTGTATGTACAGCAGTGTCATTGACTTGGCTTTATGCGTATACTTCATATTCTCTCTCTCTCTCTCTTTTTCAGGATATAGGTGTTGTCCATTGGGGAGGAAGGAAATTCTGTCATTTAGAACAATGGGCCTGCTTCTCTATCTATAGACGCAGAAAAGTGGAGAAAGAAACGAGTGAGAAATAGAAAGCAAGAATAAGGACTTGAGGACCCTTCTTGTACATCGAAAATGAAAAAGACATGCTAAAAAACTGGCTGAAAGGACAAATTCCGGTAAAGCAAAGCAAGGCCTCATGCAGAAAATGGACTATTTAAACCGAATTATTCTGGAGTAAGGAGACACAGAACCGACCTCCACTGGTATTTATTTGATATTTTTAAAATACACTTCACAAACAACAACAGCCATTCCGAAGATTTATCCTGATATAAAGAGGAAGCCCGTCACAGTGGGTAAGTCACATTCAGATCATCTGGTGGTTTTACTGGTGCAAAATGACTGATCTGGAGCTGTAGTCAGCATATACTGAATACCTTTCCCAACCAGAAGCAAATTTTGTTTCTTGGTTGTCCTACATCCACCATTTACTCTGTAGAATGTGATGAAATCAATTATGGTCAAAGAGTCAACATAATTAAGGTCAACTTCACTTTTGAGGAACATATGACACTTAGGGGGTCTGTTCAGGGGTTTTCCCATCTGTCTGTGAGGATACATGGAGGTGAAGTCCGCAATCAGGGTGGAGGACAAAAAAAAACATATGTTATTATGTATAGGCAACGTTCAGCGCTTTTAATCAAAGTACAACAAGGATGATATTCATAGAATGTGGTTTGGCTGTATGGCTTATCCACAGCACTGATAGTTTTATGGTGGTTGATATCCTCGTCATGGCCTCTTGGCGAAGCCACTTGACTCTTACTTGACTTCCACGAGTTTGCTTAGCTCAGGAGCAACAGTGCCAAACCTCTGGTTTTCATTAGACATGTAGACATGAATGTGAAATAAATCTTTTTCTCAGAGCCATAACTATTCGCCGCCTACCCTGTCAACTTTGTGGCATTCCCTGCTAACTGCGTTAATGCTCTGTTACTCATAGACTCTTAGATGACGAAGAACGTATGACACTGCACGTCCTGATTATTCAACGAGACGCTAGCTTTTTCTGCCATCTGTCTACTGAATGTCATTCACTGCCGAAATCTGGTTTTGGATAGAAATAAATCTCAATAACAACACGTATCTAGAAAATGAAATGTTTTAAAACTTTAAAGTCTTGCTTAATGCCTAATATTGATATACTGTGTCAGTGGTCTTCTGGTGTTTCTCTGCATCTATCTTTCTCTGACTGTTAAAGGGGTCATATGACGTTGCTAAAAAGAACATTATGTTGAGTTTTTGGTGTAATGCAATGTGTTTATGCGGTTTAAGGTTCAAAAAACACATTATTTTCCACATAATGTACATTATTGTTTCTCCTCTATGCCCCGCCTTTCTGAAACGTGGCGATTTTTTACAAAGCTCATCGTTCTGAAAAGCAAGGTGTACCCTGATTGGTTAGCTATCCAGTGTGTTGTGATTGGCCGAAAGCCTCAAGCGTGTGACGGAAATGTTACGCCGCTTTCTATACTGTGATGCTGAGTCCCCCTGGGCGACGAGACAGAAACCAGTAAAAACCCATTATAAACGAGGCATTTGTTGCATCCAGTGGGGACATAATTACTGATTATAATAACTTATACTGTGTTTTTACACGTTGCGTATCGTGCTGCGTAAACATAAAACCATATCTGCATTTGTGATCAGAGAAACGACAAACAACAAGCTCCACTCTACACTGCTCAAAATTCGCGTTTGAATTGTCAGTGGCAAATTCTTTAAATATGAAAACATACTTACAGGCTGTGAGTCAGAAGTGCCAGATTGTCCTTGCAAAGTTGTTATTGCCCCACTTTATAGAAACGACACCGGCATTGTAGGCTACTCTCACAGGAAACAGTCCTCGTCCTCCATAAAATGCGCTGCACACATCTGAATATTTGGGTCGAACTGTTCTGGAACAGTGTTGGAAATACAACTTAACCACTGATTTCTAGTTGTGTCCTCTTTTGGAAGGGCAAACAAAGTAGTTTTGCTTTCACAACGAAACACATATCGTCTCCACGACATGGCGGCAGCAACAATACTACAGCGAGATTCAAAGCTATGCCTTCTTTCTTTGCTTGAACATTAAGGCGGTGTTGCAAATCTTCTCACATCATGACGTAGACATGTGGGGGAGTGTTTAAATGAGCTGTTTTAGGATTGCGTAGTTGACTCTTAACTTTTATAAAGAATATCTCTTTGGATTTGAGACTTTAGTCTTTGCAAATTTACAGATCTTCTTTATGCACCAAGAGCTTGTAACACTCTAAAGAGAAAGGAAAAATTGAAATCGCATAATATGACCCCTTTAAGACATTTCCCTTTCTTGCTTTTTCCTACTTCCCCCCTGGTCCTTCCTTTCTCAATTTATTTTTGTCATTTTATCTTTCCACTCTCCACACTCCTGTCCAGTCCTCACCTCCCTCTCTCTTACTCCCTCAGATGGAGGAGTCTGGCAGTCCCCGATTTAGGAAGCTCCATTTCCCAGTGGGCTTGTGGATAAATTCTCCACGGAAACACTTTGCCAAGCTGGGGGCTCGCTGGCCCAGTGCAGTGTCAGTCAAGTCAGTGTTCTGAACTTTCTCTTACTCTCTGGATCAATGACAAATAAGAGTGTCCAAGATAAAGAAAAGTTTAAAACATGTGCCAAGTTCTTCGAAATGTATACATGTTGGTTTCATTTGGAAAAACTTTTAGAACATTTTCAACAAACCTTTCAGTTTAATGACTCCAAAAGTGTCATGTGGTGTAACCATCAAGGAGAATCTAACACCATATTTTCCATTTACCTTTGAATACACGTGTGTAAACATTCACCATTCCTTCACAATTACCATTAAAAAGGTTTTAAAATAAATCTAGCAAGGTAAAGTGTCTATTCATGACATTTTGTGTGACATTTTACTACTTGAACTAACCTTGCCTGACCTTTTGCAAAGGCAAAAAAGGCAAATTGTCTGATATTTTAAGAGACTTATTGACCTTGACAAACAATCAAGATCAATAAGGTCAATAAGTAAAAATAATTAAAAGTAAAAATTTGACCCTTGCAGACACAAAATAAGAGCGATTATAACAACACTATTTATTTATTTTTTTATTTATTTTTTCATGTGCATGCTTGCTTGTATGTTGGTTGCACCAAGTTTTTATATATTCATTTTTATATTTTTTATATTCAAATTTTTAATTAAATATTAAAATTAATTTTAATTCAGACATTAGAACATGTTCACTATAGAATATTATAGAATATTCAAGTCATTGTATTTTGAATTGCACTGTTTATATATATATGACATCATCATGGATGCTTTACTGTACAAATTTCAGATTAATATATGGTATAGAATATATGATTTGTATATCACCTCCTTCCTGTTGCTTTCGTTTAATCAGGTCAACAACCAGCTCAGATGCCGCTTCCCTTCCTGAGGCTCCATCATCAGTCCCTTCCTCCCTCTCTCACTCCACCTCTTCTCTTGCCCCACCCTCTCCATCCCCTTCTCCAGCCTTCCTCCGCCCTCGCCCCGCCAATCAGCAGTCCCGGGCCAAGCGGCTGTCTCACCTTTTCCTGAAAGGCCGGTCCAACAGCGACAGAGACCGTGCCATTGGAGAACGTGAGAGGGAAATATGGGCACATTCTGCCACCCCCTCATCACATCACTACCTGCCTCCCGCTTCCTCTAATGCCCCTGGGCTGGTCAAAATCTATGGAGATGCCCTGTCCAGTGGAGCTAACTATCGGAGCCTGCTGGCAAACATGCACTCCACTGCCCGCCAGCTCATTCAGCAAGTCATCACCCGCTACACTGAGAGAGAAAGAGAGAACGAGAGCGAAGACACAGGTATTTCTTTCCCTGTAATGGGGAACCAGTCTAGTTAGTCTGTATTTTGTAAAAATTATGCATCAGTTACTCCTTGGCCACAGCTGTCAAAATTCAAAAAAGCACCATAAAGATATCATAAAAGTGTGACTTTAAAGCGATAGTCCACCCAAAAAAGAAAAAAAAACCCCATCTCTTATGCTCACTATGGCTCCATTTATTTGATCAAAAATACAGTAAAACAATAATATTGTGCAATAATATTACAATTTAAAATAAATTTAAATTGTAATATATTTTAAAATGTTATTTATTCTTGTGATGGCAAAGCTGAATTTCAGCAGCCATTACTCCAGACTTCAGTGTCACATGATCCTTATGAAATTATTGAATATGCTGATTTGGTGCTCAAGAAACTTTTCTTGTTGTTGTTATTATCATTGTCATCATCAATATCAATAAAAACAGTTATGCTTAATATTTTTATGAAAACCATGATTCTTTGATGAATAGAAAGTTCAAAAGCATTTATTTGAAATAGAAATCTTTTAAACATTTTTACTGTCACTTTTGATAAATTCAATAAATCCTTGCTGAATAAAAGTATTAATTTCTTCTAAAAACAAATGGTACTAATTTGAATCTTTTGAACAGTCGAATATAATTCATTCTGTTCCTCACATACACAAGTTATGGCCTCAGTAGACTTTGAATAAAGCACATGATCTGTATGAATCACTTTTGTGGTTTGAATGGTTCTTGTTTGGAAAGAACCAAGATAAGATTCTTCAGAAATACAGCACATGCACATTTGGAATGACATGAAGGTGAGTAAATAATGATGGAAGCTTCATATTGGCCTGCATACATGGTTCATCTATTTATTATCTTCTTATGTAGGAAAAATAAAACTTCAAAAGCAATCTGCAAATAATCAAATGTGCATTCTGAGTGGAGACATCACAGATTAGATGTAGGAAATTAAGCTATACCCGCTCATTGTATCATTCCCTTCTGAATGTCCCAACTTCCTGTTCACCTGGTCAGCTCTCCAGAAATATTCCCCCGAGGACTTCCTGTTATGTGATGTCATTGGAAAGCCCATTCAGCAGCCAGATGGAGCCAATAAATGGCAAACAGAGTGCCGAAGGAGCGTGGCATCCTGGGAATGCCCCTTACAACTAGTGGATATGTGGAGACCAAAGGATGGTTTCGAACGACGATTTGAGATCCAGCGCCTTGATGAATATGAGAGAGAGGAGAAAGAGAAGGAAAAAGAGCGAGAGAGGGATGGAGAGAGCTATCAAGGTTGGAACATTTCATATTTAACTGCAAGACATTTTACAAGTGTATTAACCAGTGTGACAATTAATTTGTGGGAAAACACTATTGTGGTAACAGGAGTCCGTTGGAGGCGGAGCCGCATGTCCTCTGGGGGCGGGCCAGAAGAAGAACGAGGCCATCGAGGGCGGAACACAGAACTGAGGAGGAGTATTAGTGATATGAACCTGAGTCTAAGACGTCGCCAGGGCAACGCTAGCAATGACCCTCGGCGTTCTGGCAATGCCCCAAATGGACAGGATAGAAAGAACATAGTGAGCATGATAGCAGCTGAAGGAGGAGAGGTAAAAAAAACAAAAAACAGGCCAATTTTACAATACATCACAACCTCAATAACGTGAATTCAAATTTAATTCACATTATTGAAGTTGTGATGTATTGTAAAGTTGGCCTGTTTTTTTTTTTTTGGCCTGTGAATTCAAATGTATAACACAGGGCCCAACAATTTTTCTTGCTTGCCTGGTTTGAGCTAGTAGTTCAGATTTCTATTTGTCCTTCCAATATATTCACTTGTTAAATTATACTATCAAAAAAAAAAAAAAAATCAAAAATTCAAAAATCATAATATAATTTTAAGAAGTACATCAATATACAGTATAATATGTATTATATTTATATATTAACATTTAATATTTAATGTAAATGTTTATTTTAAAGTTATAAAAAATTACTAATTTGTCACAATTTTACAGATTTTTTATGAACTTTTTAAAACGTATTCTTACTGAAGCTTCTAAGACTATCATTAACAAGTCATTATTACAATTTTGATAAGGCCATGTTAGCCAGCTAGATCATAGCTTACAAGCAGAATCGACATATCATAAAATAAATGTTTAAAAATATATACTGTTAATAAATTTATTTAATGTTTTATTATTTAGAAGTATTTAAAATGTGCGATATTGATAATATTTAAACATTAACTTCTTTAAATAATTAGAAATGGATGTTAAATATTTAAAAATATTATATACAACTTTTACATACACACACACACAAAAATGAAATGGCTGAATAATAACAATAATAATAATAAAAATGCTAAAATGTGCTTCCATGACTATTAGTCAAGTCATTATTACAATTTCCACAAAAAAGCATCTGTGTTTATTTTACCAAGCTGACATACAGAGGAACATTTTTAAACTGGCTCTGGCCCTGGCTCAATATGTCACATGACAGTTCTGTTAACTGGCTCTTGAACTCTCTCACATCCCTATTGTTAAGCCCTATAATATATATTCCTACTACTATGTCCCTAAAATATCCCTAAATGAAACCCCTAATACTAAATGAAACAATATAAGTCAATTTAATACCCGTTTTTGACATTATACAGTAAATGCATGCAATCCATTCACAATACTATCTGTCTCTGCTTTGTCAGGTCACTGGGTCAAGAAGTGGTGGAGGTGAGACAGACAGACGCACTCGGGCAGCAGAAGAAGACAGAGACACCTGTGACCTGGAAGTGATGTCGCAGAGTCTGATCCTTCCACCGACAGATCGGCCTTACTTCCTGTTACTGCAAGGCTATGACCAGAGCAAGGCTAGACATGCATCATCTCACTTATCTTACAGCCATGCCATGACATCATACCTGTATTCCTCTAATCACAACATACCATCAGCGCTTTCATACCTTTGAGTGGAATGGCCATTGAACACGCTGCACAAAACAGGCACACAGAAGCTTTATATACACACACGGGCTGGACAATACCAACACAAGCATGCTGTGTCTACATCTTCATCTCTGCACAATGACCTCACACAAGCACACATTGTTGAAAACTGTAACACTCTTCATTCCTTATCGCCGCTGTATTTCTGCAACTTAAGATAGGAGATTGCTCAGATTGGAGTAAAGACCACAATGAAGATCATAACAGCTTTTTTCCACTCTCTGTCTTCGGCGTTCTCCTTCTCATCCTCTCACTCTCTTGTTTATTATTTGTTTAGGACTTTGTGTTGTACATAATGGCGGGTCACACACATGTTTTTGGGCGGAAGCCAACGTTCCGGGAGCGTGAGATGGACAGGGAGAGAGAGGGGAAGGGGAAGAGGCCTCTAAAAGTGGACACTTACCTCTCAGCACCTGACCTGCTTGCCCGACACCTCCTGATCAGAAGAGACACAGCCATCCCAGAGCAACAGCGAGGTCAAGGTACCCTTACACCAAACCAACATAAGTCAGATAAAACGAATGAATAAAATTCCGCAACACAAAACAAAACTTAAGGGGATTATTGTTGCAAATGGGCACTGCTTTCGATTTTCACATTCACATTCAATAATGCAGCACCAAGGATTGCAAACATTCGCGATAAAACAGGAACAGAAAGTACTGATGTGGATAAATGGCAATACTGCAATCAGTGTTGGGAAGTTTAACTAAATATCTCAGTGAGTATTATTGATTAAAAAGCGCTGACAAATTCTGCAACTTTTTCACTATTTCTGTGATAAAGTAATTCTTCTGAGAATCACATTTGAAAGAGACTCAAAAGAATCCAATGAATCAGTTCCTTCCAATTAATTATCGAAGGAAGTAGCAAAATGGTATGAATCAGTTCGTAATTCAAGCAACAGTCACGCTAGACCAGGGGATCTCAACTTTTTGTCCTCAAGGTCCACTGTCTTAAAGAATTTAGCTCCAACTCTACTCAAACACACCTGAACAAGATAATCAAGTTCTTTAGGATTACTAGAACTTTACAGCCAGATGAGTTTGATCAAGGTTGTAGCTAAACTCTGCAGGAAGTGGACCTTGAGGGCCAGAGTTGAGAAGCCCTGCTCTAGACTTTTAGCATTCATATGAAAGGAAGCCAATGGAAAAAAAGTGTGGTGCTGTTTCTCACTCAGTAAAACACTAACAAGATTCTTTATTATGTTCCTTTCAACTGTCTGTTGTCGCCGATATCAGTTACAGTCAAAATAAATTGTACACTACATGACTTGGATCACAGTCAGGTCTAGATATTTGACCTGCTACTGCCGCCCACACATTACACGATTTCAGCCCTGAATTTTCTGCTCGCCAACAGTTCAAAATCTGAGGCAAATCTGTTCTAGTTCATGTCAGTGCCAATCGCTATATGTTAAAATTTTCAAAGACTAAGTCTGAGAGAAGTGGCAATGTGTTGTTGATGCCTGAGAGATATTTAGCAGGTAAAACATCTAGACATGCTGTGGTGTGCAATTTGTTTTGACTGGAAATGACATCGGTAACAACAGACAGTTGTGTAGTGTGAAAACAACAGCAATCAGATGACTTTGAAAGTCATGTAGTGCATAGGCGGCATAACACAGAAAGCAAAAAGGTTGCTACTAACAACAAAACATACAAAACCAAAATCATTATGCTAGCATATAAGGTCACACATGTACATGTTTGTGAATTAATGCAGGTATATACAGTACAGGTCAAAAGTTTGGAAACATTACTATTTTTAATGTTTTTGAAAGAAGTCTCTTCTGCTCATCAAACCTGCATTTATTTGATCAAAAATACAGAAAAAAAACAGTAATATTGTGAAATATTATTACAACTTAAAATAATAGTTTTCTATTTGAATATACTTTAAAAAAAATAATTTATTCCTGTGATGCAAAGCTGAATTTTCAGCATCATTACTCCAGCCTTCAGTGTCACATGTAACATCCAGTCTATCACATGATCATTTAGAAATCATTCTAATATTCTGATTTATTATGAGTGTTGGAAACAGTTTCTGCTGTCTAATATATTTGATGAATAAAAGGTTAAAAAGAACTGCATTTATTCAAAATAAAAAAGAAATTCTAATAATATATATTCTAATAATATATTTTCTTTACTATCACTTTTTATCAATTTAACACATCCTTGCTGTATTGATTTTATTTAAAAAAAAAAGAAAGAAAAAAAAATTACTGACCCCAAATTACTGACCAGTAGTGTATATTGTTATTACAAAATATTTATATTTTAAAAACATAGCTAATTTTTTATTTTTTATTCATCCAAAGTATCCTAAAAAAGTATCACATGTTCTGAAAAAATATTAAGCAGCAGAACTGTTTCCAACTTTGATAATGAATCATCATATTAGAATGATTTCTAAAGGACCATGTGATAATGATCCTAAAAATTCAGCTTTGCATCACAGAAATAAATGATAATTTAAAGTATAATAAATTTAAAAACAATTATTTTAAATTGTAATAATATATCACAATATTACATTTTTTTTCTGTATTTTTGATCAAATAAATGCAGGCTTGATGAGCAGAAGAAACTTCTTTCAAAAACATTAAAAATAGTAATGTTTCCAAACTTTTGACCTGTACTGTACATTTACTCGAAACATTACCAGTACACAAAAGCACTTGAATACCACAGTGATTCTGTGTATTTGATTTATTTATTTTGGCTATGTACCATGGTTGTACTGTGGTTTTGCTGAAGTATATTGTAGTACCTTTGTACAGTTATATTTATACATTTAATTTTTTTATACTTGCTGATATTTGTTAAAAAAAGTATTTTAGATATAGCAAGATATAGCATTTGCTATGTAGCTTCTAGTGCAACCACATTTTCACCTTAAAGTTTAGCGTAGCTATTCTTTCTGTAGAGTGGATGCTAGCTCAGCCAGCTACAGTAGCCTGTCCAATACTGTTTGCAATTATACTTCTGGTTTTTATTCTTCTCCAGCCTTGGCACGACCATTCAGAGGAGGACCTGTCACTCTTAACGGAGCCCCACTTTATAGGGAAGCAGTCCTAAAACCTGGAGACTTGTTGGGTCTTGGCAGCCACTTCCTTTTCCTTTACTGTGACCCCCGTGTGACCCCCGCTCCGCCCCTGGCCTTACCGCCACCATGGCAAAGTGACATGTCAACTTCCTACAGCCCTGGCGGGATGACAGACAGACAGGAAATGCTCAGGCAGTATCTGGGGTCCACAGAATCACTCCTGAGATTCCAGGCCAAACATGCGGATGCCCTGCTGCAGGTAAACACTGATACAATCGAATACTCCTTCTGATATATCTGTCATAAACAAACACCAGTGCATGTGAATACAGAGTACTACAACAGACAAACAGTAGGCTACAGCGATTTAAAAATCATACAGCAGCTCCGCCGACATTTCAGCTTATAATATGGCATACTTAGTGAGTGCTGCAATGAAACTTCATTTAGGAAAAATATTATCACTGGTAAATTGGGGTGTAACAAATACTGCTGTACTTTCAATTTTGCCATGGCTTCATAGAGCTATTTATTCAAGTCGGTTACTACTGCTAATTCAATTTCAGGAAATTATTTCAAAGAACTCCAGCCCAGATTCAGGGGGCGGGGCTTTAGCACCTGCCTATCTTCTGTCGCTCATGATTGACTACGCCTCTAAACATCTGGATCCTGCATTATTACCTCAACTACTTTTAAAGGCAGCCAATCAGATCAAAGGAATTGTTTGGGTGAGTATCCAAAAGTCTAGTGCAGTGATTCCTAACCAAGGCTATGTGTATGTGATTTTGCTTTTTTAAATCAATAAAACAGAAATGACAATTTTTTAAATAAATATAAAATTAATTGTTTCACTAATTAAATACTTATTATTTTATTAATTAAAGGGCTTAAGTATTTATGTTTTTGTAATTTCCATCCCATCAAATGTCTGCCAATCAAACCAATACCAAACTAAATGCAATTATGATAAATACTTCTGGGTCTTTTTCACCTACAGTACATTTTGAGATTTGTGTTTAAGTGAGTTATTGTAATAATAGTTATTTTAATAAAATTAATAATGATGATCATGCTAAATGATATCCATAATATGAGGTAAAAGGATCACGTGTCTGGTTTGGCGTGATAATAAAGGGATTTGATTTGATTTGTGTCGATGAAGAGTTGCTTGAGTCTTACTAATGGGGCAGAATAGGCTGGAAGCCACTGGTCTGGATGATATGAAACATCATGAAATCATGAAGTGTAAAACCACAACATTTATTAGGAGTTAAGTAAAGTACCGGGTTGGGCTGTTATATAAGAGCACTGAGACAGCAATTGGAGTGCAAAGGTGATAATGAACATGCCATGATTTGAACAGGCTGCCACTGTTCTTGACACTTTTCTGCCCACTTTGGTGTTTTGTCAAACCACTGCAGAGATAAACCTGGACTAATGGTTAAAACACACAACACACACTAATAGTTTATCTGAGAGTGTTTTAAAATGGACTCTCTCTCTGCACTGTGAAGCTGTGGTTGAGGAGCCACAGCTGCAGACACAGATGGGCTTTCACTGGAATTTCGCCGTAGTTTGTAAACAGAGGTTGACTGATGTCATTTCCACCCGTTTGGAAAATGTGCTGTCATTGTCCGGACACATCAGCCAAACACTCCCGCCCATGCATTCATCCGAGTCTGCTTTAATCTCTCTCTCTCTCCCTGTCTGTTCCATTATTCATCTTTCAGGACAAAATTAAAGAGTTCGGCGACAAACATCCAACACAAAAGTAAGAACCTGCACTACCTCTCCATGCTGTACTAGATCTGTATACACTGTTCAAACATTGTTGCTCAGTGACAGGCCTGTAAACAGCAAATTCCTCTCACCTTACCCAGCATTGAACTTATGTTTTGCCAGTCTTTAAATAATCCTTTACCGTGAAATGCCTGTGCATACATGCCTAGAATATACCTTCTATTTAAAGAAATTCTAGAATTATATAACAACTTCATGTAATTATATAATAACTTATTATATAGAAATAGTTATTTGTATTGTATATTATATATTTAATTCATTTAAATGTGATTTTTTAAATAAAAATTATATATATATGTGTGTGTGTGTGTGTGTGTGTGTTTGCTTCATATATATATATATATATATATATATATATATATATATATATATATATATATATATATATATATAGCAATCATATAAACAAATGTATGTATAAATATATTTGTGGATTTTGTGCACTATGCTGAGGTTTTATGTTTTTTGATGTGTGTTCAGCTCAGCAGAGGCTGATGTTGAACTTCTTCCACCAAGTGTGCAGAAGCTCTCCTCTGACCTTCAACCTCTAATGTTCTGGATGTCCAATGCCACGGAGCTCCTCAACTTCTTTCAGGTCAAAGTTGAAGCCATGGAAAAAGAATGGGAATTTGAAGGTTAGTGAGAGATTGGCAATTACAGCATGTTTCCTCAAAACAAAAAATACTTGTGTTGCATTACGTGCCGTATCTTTGGTTGTAGACGTGTTATGACTAAATCAGTTTTCTCTCATCTCTTTTTATGCCATCTTGTCCTTTTTAGTAAACCTGTTAGTCTAAGCAAATATTATGCACTGCGAAATAGGCCTCAACTTTGAATAGAATTACAATGAGGATATATTCAACCTATAGACTTACGCTCACAAAACTCAGTCAAAATCTTTGCCAAATGCCAAAATGTATTCATCACATGATATCAGCCAACAGTAGCTGTTATTCTTTCCAAGATGAGATTGTAAAATAACACATTTTATTGTAAACTAATATATTGAAACTGATTGCAATTCTTGTAAATTATTAACGTTAATAATTACCAGGCATGATTTATGTTCATCTGCAAATCCTACTGTCATTTTGAGTTTAAACATTAAATGAAGGATCCACATGTTTCTTTATGATTTGTCTCATCATAACCTGTAGCCCCGGGTGACCCAGTGCTCTCAGCTGATATGGACACCTGTTCTGAGGCGCTGGCACAGCTGGATGATGTCATTATGCACACCTTTCAGCAGTGTGTTTACCATTTGACCAAGGTAAGAGAATGTGCATCAGTGGTGCTTGGATGACACATTTATATAAAGCATTTGATTTACTTATAACTCATTTTCTTCTCTCTTTCAGACGTTATACTCTTTGCTCCCGGCATTGTTAGACACTAACCCTTTCTCCAGTGAGGAGAAGAAGAAAGGAAAAGCAGGAACAAAGGACAGAGCTGGTAATGAAGAGGAAGGAGATGAGGAAGAAGACGTCTCCACTTTGCCGCCCACCGTCGCTGGACTGGTGGAAGTGTATCGCTGCTCTCTGCAGCTTTCACGAGACGCTTGCCTCTCTCCACCGCTAACCTCCCAAACATTTGGCTACCTCTTCTTTTTCACAAACACGTCTCTGCTCAACACACTCTTGGAGAGAGGTGAGAATTTACAGTCTTTCATAAACACAGTTGTGTTTGCATATGGTTTCGTGCAGCGATGACAGCAGTTGACTTGAGCAGGAAATGATGCCGATGGACGACCAGCATAAATGCAAGTGTGAGGTTGAAAATGATTTGTTTGTTCCATCTTTTATAGATTCTCTATTCTCTTGGTCACGTGCGGTTCAAATTCGAACAAATCTGGACCTGGTCTTAGACTGGCTACAAGGAGCAGGCCTTGGAGATATTGCGTCAGAGTTTCTAAAGAAGCTATCAGTTACGGTCAACTTCCTGTGCATACCTAAGACCCGCCTTATTCAGGTGAGAGTTTGAGAACAAACTGACCACATGCACTGAATATGTAAAGCAATGCTTTTCACATCCTTAACTCAGTCACATGACAATGAATTATCACTCTGTTCCTCAGTCATCCTGGTCAAGCTTACAGGAAGAACATCCCTTGCTAAGTCCTTCCCAGCTTCACCACCTTCTCACTCATTATAAGCTTGGACCAACCAGAGCCCCACCGTCTTCATGGGCCCCGCCTCTTGGTACCGAACTTGGAGGTGGTGGGTAACATCCTAAATAAATTAACACATTCTTACTGTATATACTAATGATAATATGCCTGTAAAAACTATTTTATATCTAATAATATAATATACACTACTGTTCAGAAGTGTTGGGGTCTGTTAAACTTTTTTGCAAGAATGTAGTAAAAAAAAAAAAAAGATATGTTACAAAACTTATGTTTCAGAAAAAATGCTGTCCTTTTCCATTTTTATTCATCAAAGAATCCATAAAAAGTTTCCACAAAAATATCACGCCTAAGCAGCACAACTGTTTACAACATTTATAATATTAAGGGATGACAAATCAGGATATTAGAATGATTTCTGAAGGATCATGTGAGACTAAAGACTGGAGAAATGATGCTGGAAATTCAGCTTCACCATTTTAAAATATATTCAAATTAAATTGCAATTGAATATTACAACATTATTGTTTTTATGGTATTTTTAATCAAATAAATACAGCCATTGTAAGCATAAAAGACCACTGCACAAATATTACCAACCCCAAACTGTAGTGTAAATACTTTTATTATATTATATTTATGTTATACATAATATATGTTTTGTCTTTATTCACATATTTAGATATTTTTGAGAGTTTCTTGGACCATCCTCCTCTTATCCTGCCTAACGAGACACCTCGTCTGGATCTGACTCAGCCAATCCCAAGCCCTGAGCTAATAAAGGAAGTGACACGCCTGCGAACGTTCCTGTGGGGGCTCGACCAGGATGAACTTCCTGCTAATCAGCGGACTAGACTGTAACAATAATTCATTCCAGCTGTCAAATTATGAACATTATCTAGTTCTCACATAGAGAGACTACCAATTTTTAGACACTAGTAAGCTACATAAAGGCCTGTTCATATCAGATGACATTCTTTTCTTTTCATTTTCTTTTCTTTTTTTTTTTTTGCCTGTCAAGCACATCTGTTGGATTTTAATGGATATACACTGACTTCTTTATTGAATATGTATAATTCATTGCATTAGTTACCTTAAGGGTTTATGCTAGAGGAGATTCATTGCCTGGTTGCAATGATAAATGCCAGCCTGTTATTTTACACACTATTCAATGTTCTGTAGGTTTTTTTATTTCACTGTTTATCTTACTAAATATGACACTACAATAAACAATTCAAACTTTTATGATCAGCTTTGTTTTTTTTATGGATTCTCATCCATTTAGTGAGAAGCTGTTGGAAAAAGTGGCGGCCACCTGCTGTTCTATTAATCAACACTGGGTGGCATGATCGCAATGGACTCAACGATTAGTTAGAGAGAGACTCCACTGGACACCACTGCAAATTCATATCACTTTTCAAGACTTATATTAATGAGGAACAGTCTCCTGACAATTATTTTAAATTGTGTTCTAGAAGGGTTTTTATAAATACTTATTATAGCCTATATCATAACTGTTTATAGTGGAAATACTGATACTGATACTTGCAGGTGCCCTTACAATTAAACAATAGGCTACAGGTTTAATATGATTAGTTTACGCCTAAATACCACAATTACTATATGTTACTATCGAAAACCATAATACATACATCTGGGATTTATTTATTTTCTTTTAAAATTTATATGAATTCTTTAAAATTATTTGATGACGGTTCAAGTAGCCTAATACCAAAGTTAACACTATTTTATTGCAGTAATAACTATGTGGTGTTTCTATGGTGTTTGGCATAACCTATGGCTACAATGGTAAATATTTGTAAAGGTAATATAGCATTAGATAGGCCTACTAGTTCGACGCCTGGGTAAACCCTGGGTAAACACAGACTAATTAAGGGTTATCCGGTGTTTCATACTATTCATACAGTTCGTGTTTACCATGCGCTAGTAATTAATCCACGGTAGTTGGGTTTTCGACATTTAAACCCAGGATTATCATTTACACATTTATTAAGTCAGCAACAATGATTGAACGCAAAACAACTCATGACTCACGGCTTTACCTGTTTGTTCATCTCTGAAAAGGTCGCTGCGTAAATCCGTTCTGGTCTCAAACAATTATAAAAACAAACACATAGGCTACATTGTCTTCACCCCAGTTAACACGTGACATATTCCTAAAATATGGAGAATAAACACAGTGCCTGAAAGTTTCTGTGACTGTAGAAATCGTAGGAATATTTAATGAGTAAGCACTGACACGGTTTATAGTTGTCTTTGAGAGGCAAGTTATATTGGAATTGAAAAAAAAGGAAGTTTAAAAACGTTATGTACCTAGGCCTAGGTGTGTAACGTTAGGTAGGTATATTAACTTTTTTTTTTTTTACATTTTGGAACGCCAAGCACGTCAGTAAAGTATATTAGCCTACATTGAAAACCATGCACTGCATTATTCCACTCTGCTAAAGGGCTGCCGCTACCAACCCTGGGTTGAAAGTGGTGCTAAATCCCTTAACAAGTGTGAAACGTTGCCTGACCCAGGGTTAGTTAGTTTGAAGTGTATATTTATTGTAGACAGAACTATCTCTTATGTTATGACGGAGGGAGTACATTTCACAGGCTACTGTTGACTTTCTTTTTCCCGATAAAACCTTCTCACTCACAGTGACGTTCGAAAATAAACACTTGCTGTTCTTGACCTAAACGAAGCGATGAATGGAAGTGGCGCCAAGCCCATCCTTGCTTCGTTTGTTTAGATCTACATGTTTTTGAGGATATGAAAAAAAAAAAAAATCCCAAGACGCTCACTGACGTCATGTCAAGCCTTTAATCCACACTTATTGTAAAAGCATGTTGTCTTTTCCGCGTTGTATCTTGAGAACGTGCCAGATCTCCGTCCTTTCCGGTCAATTGTTTCATTATGCCGTTTTTACGGTAAGAATGCGATCCCGTGAGAGCCGTTTACATCACACCGGATTTTTAATTCGTCCTGCCAGCGGCACCAGCCCTCCCCATCATTCGCGCCATGTCATCGTCTCAAGTCGGTGGCAGATTTGTATGAGTCATGATTTAACCTCTCTGCGGTGGAAATTTAATCAATTAAGTTACTATACGACTTCTGATTTGCAAATCTGTGTGGTTTATGAGCGAGACAGTCCAGGGGCTGTTTTGAACTTGTCATCCATTTATCATGGAATAATTGATGATTATTTTTTGGGTTAAAGCAGTAAAGATGTTTTTCAGGCATGCTGGTCATACAGCTATGGGTCAGTGATGCCAGTGTTGATGTGTGAACAGTCAGCCTCCCCATCCTCTTTCTGTGTCACTGTCTGCCCTGTCCTTAAAAATGTGTCTGCATTGCTCACACGGACGGCCATGCACACACACACACACACACACACACACACACACACACACACACACACACACACACACACACACACACACACATAGATGTACACCCATTCCTCCAGGTGCAGATCCCCGCACCTGTTGAAGTTCCTCTCTGTAATTAGGACAACACAATTATTTTTCGAAGGCAGAGGGGGGAGGAGGGGTGACGGGGTAGACAATGGAGCATTTATTCTCGCTGCTTGCTTTCTTTTTCTACATCTCTCAAGTAATGATAGATTCTTGCCTCTTCAAAGCAACACAGGTTTCCTACAAAACCGCTGAGTCAGGAAAGAGAGAAAGGGAGGGTCTCTGTATGTGTCGGGGTATGTGTGTGTGTTTGCTCTTCTGAACTGTGTCTTTGAGCATGAACGGCACGTCAGCTCAGTATAGAGTATTGTATGATGTTTATATGCATATATGTTATGTTTTGTGACGAAAGCAGTCCAACACTTTTAATCTGCTTTCTCAATGAGTGGCCTTAGCCCTCCTAAAGCATCATGGGGCTTTTCATGCTGCGAACCAAATCACCTGATCCTTCAGGCCACCGGCTGCTCCTCAGCTTCTGAGAGTAATATCTTATCTCTTGTTCAAGGATAACTAAACATATGCCTGAAATACTCTAAACATAATATACAAAACAGAAATGAAACAAAAAGTTCTCATTGAGAAAATGGTTTTAGATGTTCTTCTGCTGGTGACCACTGACAAGAGATAACTTGCTGGAAAAAGGTACACATATCTATCTATCTATCTATCTATCTATCTATCTATCTATCTATCTATCTATCTATCTATCTATCTATCTATCTATCTATCTATCTATCTATCTATCTATCTATCTATCTATCTATCCATCCATCCATCCATCCATCCATCCATCTGTTCATTTTTACACTTTCAAAAAGGCCTTTATGCATTTTTTTAGTTTGCATGACTTTTATTTGAATTCCTGTTTATTTCTAAATTAAAATTTCAATTCTACATCTTGCTGAATTCAATTCAAATTCAGTAACTGAAATGGAGTTCAAAAAGGCATTTTAATTCCAAGACTATTTAACTACACGACTAAATGCCTAAATGTAGAAGTATTTTATTGATGAAAGTATTACTAATTTTGCAGCATGGAATGATATATTGAAGCACCTTTGTTATAAAGTTTAGACATCTCAGTTTGATTCCTGAATAACATTTTAAATAAGTCATCAGAGCAGATAAAAAAAAGTTTTTAAAATCTGAAATAACCAGTCTAATGCATTTTTTGTTTATGTCTGACATCAGTTATTTATTGGTTTTGGATAGACATCTATTTACAAAATAAGTCTTTAATTACAAATTCTCTTCATTATGTTAACAGCAAAAGATGGTGAACAGTATAAATGGAGACGTGTGTGCGCAGTAGTCTGCAGCCGGTGCGGTCAGTGAGGTTGAGCTGCCCTGAGTTTCCTACCCTGCTCTGAGAAAGTCAGTGTGTATGTGTATGTGTGTGTGTGTGAGAGAGAGAAAATCTATCCTTGCATATTTGCGTGTGTATTTCTATCTGCGAGTGTAGAGGGAGTGAACACGTGTCAGTATTCATTTACATTCTTACAGAAGCGAATCCTTGATGTGTAATATAGCAACATGAAATGGACCGTGTTTGTAGCCAGTGTCTGTGTGCACGCGCATGGGAAATTGAGACTGTGTGTAGGTTTGGGGTTAGACACGGGACGAGTGAAACACCCAGGCTCTCCTCTGGGACCGATTCACTTTCTCCTGCTGCCAGGCGGATTATGTCATCACTGCCCACCGTATTAGAAGAGCCCTGTGATGTCATACCAAGAGGTTATCCACCGTTGACGCTCCCGTTTTGTCTCTCTCGTTGGATGTCTAAACATCACCCGTTCAGATGTCTCTTTTACCTCTCCCTACATCTCTCATCTAGCTTCCCTCACTCCACCCTAACCTTTGCTCTGCATTTCTCTCCCCACCTTTCCTTGCCCCTCCCTCCGTTTTATATTTGCTCTCTTTCAGGTCTGCCTTCCATGGGAGTCTCCACTCTGGTCTCAGGTTTAAGGGTCTCGTCCAAAACGCACACCACACCCCGACTCGCCGCTCAAGCCCTTTGGCCATCCCGCCTCATCTGTTCTCCGCGCTCCTCTCATACCCTCGTCTCTCCTCCGTTCTGGGCCTGGGCAGCGGCGGAGGGGTCAGCGGTGCTGCGGGTTGGGGCTGTGTTCCGACAGACCTGCTTTTTCTGTCGTGCTTTTGTTCCGTTCTGCGTCATCGTGTTGACTGAGTGGACCCCACACTTACCAGGCAGTTGCGCGCCCAGCCTCGGCCTAACACTGAGCCATGTTAGCGGCTGTAATCTGATGGCGGTGTTTATTTTATGTAGGCTCTCTTTGAAGGCACTGAGAAAGTCTTTGGCCTTTTTGTCCAGTGCTTTGGCTGCCCGCACAGAGGTGCTTGCAGTGGTAATAGTCAGGAAGAATAATATTTGCATTCGTATTCACTCAAAACATGGTTTTTTCCATATTAGTGTCAGAGAGGGGAGAAAGGGGACAGAAGGGGAGCTCTCGCTCTCTTTCTTTCTCTCTCTCTCACTCTCTCTTTTTAGAGAGTGTGGGGATATCGGGGCCTTGGCTGTGGTGGCAAGACTGCGTCTACTCCATCAATCCTTATTACGCCTCCACAATCCCATAATAGGTACTTAACCTCTTCACTGTGTTTGAAGCTCATGGCATCACTCACTGTCTGAGAACAAGCGCTGGGCCTCTCTCACTTTCTGTTTCTCTCTTACTCTCTCTCTCTCTGTCTTCAGTTCAGTTCAGTGAGCTTTATGACCAATCCAAAGCAAGCATGATGATGGCAGACACTGTGTGCATCCAAGTCGCAAATTCAATTTTTGCAAAAATGGAAAGGGAGCTAAAACGATTTGCAAATTTAGCAGTGTTTTCATCCCATGGGAAACTGGTGCAAAATAAAAATGGATATTGTAGCCACTGGTAAATGAATTACCATGAAGTTTATTACTAATTAGGTGCATATGTTTTATATCTGTGAGCAACATCGTTTTAGATGTTTCTGAGAGATTATATAGGCAATAATTTTAATGACAGGCATTGACATTTCAAACCCTGAGATATTAAGACTTGTTTTTTAGATATTACTGTATATCTGGAACTAAACCTTCAAAAGTTTTAGATTGCATCAAATTGATCAAAAGTGACAGTAAACACATTAAATATGACTATAAAGATTTCAAATAGTAAATGCTGCTAAAAAAAGTAGCATGCATGATTTCCACAAATGTTTTAAAATTATCATTATTATCAACACTGATAATAATAAGAATGAAATCAGCCTATTAGAATGATTTCTGAAGGATTGTCTGACTCTGAATATTAATGTTTTTGCTGAATTACCAAGAAAATTTTGGTAACACTTCAGTATAGGGACCAATTCTCACTATTGTTCTCACTAATACTAACTAGTTGCTTATTAGCATACCTATTATTAGTATATTGGCTGTTTATTAGTACTTATAAAGCACATATTCTACATTACCATATTCTACATCCCTAATCCTACCCAATAACTCAACTTAACAACTAAATTAATAACTAATAGAAGTTTTTCGTAGTCATAGTAGTAGTCGTAGTTAATAGTTTGTTAATAGTGAGAATTGGACCTTAAAGGGATACTCCACCCCAAAATGAAAATTTCATCATTAATCGCTTACCCCCATGTCATTCCAAACCTGTAAAAGCTCCGTTCTTCCTTGGGACACATTTTAAGATATTTTGGATGAAAACCGGGAGGCCTGTCACTGTCCCATAGACTGGCAAGTAAATAATAGTGCCATTGTCCATAAAAGGTATGAAAGTTGTTGTCAGAATACTCCATCTGCCATCAGACGTGCAATCTGGGTTATATGAAGCAACGGGAACACTTTATATAAGCGAAGAAAACTAAAATAACGACTTTATTCAACAATTCCATTGACAACAGTCTTGTCTCTTCATATCACTATATGCTGCATATGCCCTTCTGTATCATCCGCGCCACAAGAATGCGCTGTTTCTACATGTGTTTAGCTTTGATTTTAAAAAAAGAGCGCATCTGTGTGGTGCGGATGATACAGGAGAGCATATAGTAATATGGAGAGACACAGAGGAGCCTGTTGAATTCTACTAAATTCAAGAATGAAGGCTTAATATCATATGAAGTTTTGTTCTTGAAGTAAATGTATTTTGCTTTTAAGAATGTTTAGATATTTGTACTAGCAAATAAGATAAAATATTGATTAAAAAATTACATTTTAATAATTTTAATGACAATGAGGCAAAGAAACATCTTGCCAGTACTCCCTATCATTCACGATGGCCTATGGTCATAACATTTCAAAATGCTTTTCTTTCAGTCTACTTGAAATCATAATCATCCTGTAAGCAGTAAAGCAGGTGTGCATAGAGTAATTCTTATGTGAGATGAGATGAGATAATCTTTACATTTACAAGTAGACTTCATCTTTGTGGCTGTAGATAAAAAGCTTGTGTGTACTTGTGTTTTATAGCATTGTTTTATAATCTATCAAAATCCCTTCATTAGGACTCTTTGTGAATGGCAGCATGCAGTTGGGTGTGTATGTGTCAACATCCCTGTGTGATATTTTGGAAAGCCCTCTGACGTCACCTGTTAAACTCCAGTGATGCATTCTCATTCAAGTAAATTACAGTGTGCCATTTGTAAATCATTCAGTGGGCGGAGCTTGACACTGAGCCAAATGACAGCTTTCTCTCCACATCAGTGGCTGCTAGGGTAAAGAAAACATTAGGGATCCTTCATTCTTGCTTTCATCCTTTCAGTCTTAACAGGAGATGACATAGCCATTTCTGTTCAACAATATGACATTACCTAAAGAGGGTATGAAAATTTTTCTCTCTTACTCATTACTTCTTACGTTTATGCAGATGACCACAGTCATACGGTGGCTTTAGCTAGTGGCTGTTCCGAATCAGTCTCTGTCTTTTCCCAGACTCCTCCCAGAACTGATCTATACACATTCGGCCCAAATATAGAGAGAATGATGCCTCTTTTGTCAAGACTGTGTGTGTTCTGGGTGGGAGGCATATGGCATGTGCTTGCTTAAGGCCCGGCGCAGTTCAGATGATGATGTAACGCCAGGAAACAGGGGGAAATCAACCCCGGCGGTCCTGTAATCCGATCCCTCTTTTTTTTTTGCTTTCATTCTTTCCAATATTGTGTAAGTTTATTAAAATCTGGGACAATGACTTGACACTCATTTTTTGTTCAGATACATTAATTTATTCAAAAATATATTAAATCATATGCAATGACTTGAATACAGATATGGGGCATCAAGTCAGAAATTTTAGGGTGATACAACTGTCTTGATATCATAATGAAGAAAAAAAAATTGTTAAATAAAAAACCTTAAGTAGTTTGGCATAATCTTTTACTATTATTTCAGTTTTGTTAAAGTAGTATTAATTAAAAAAATATCTGTCTGCTGAATCAACCAAATTATATCATACCCATGGTCAATAGGTATTTTAAAATATCAGATAATTTGAACATTAATATTCAGATTGTAGTTAGGTGGTGATATTCCCCAAAAACATAATATTTATGAATTAGTTCATAAATTTAATTATATTTGTACCAGAAACCTTTTTTTTTACATTGTTAAGTATATTATAAAAAGTTTTTTTTGAAAATAATAATTACATTTACATGTTTTCAAGGTGTGAGGAATATATGTTATTACTTTATTTGGTGGTTACATCACATGACAGTTTTAAGGTCACTGAGTTTAAATTCATTCACCATAAAAGTATATATTTATTTATTTGATCATACTTTATTTTAAGATCTAATTCTCAATATTAACTAACTATTAACTAACACTTTTTTCCCGTAATAAACTCCTAATTTGCTGCTTATTAATAGTTAGTAAGGTATTGATTTAAGGGATCTAAAATGTGGTAATTACCACCAATTTGGTAGTAGTAGGCATGCTAGGTAATAGTGAGAACTGGTCCCTAAACTAAAGTGTTGTCATTGACCTGCCTCTCAATGTAATTCTGAGGTGAACTTGAGGTCAGTGTGGGCGACCGACGCGGGAGTCACCTGTAGGCTCATTGTGATTTGCAGTGAAAGTCCAGTGGATTGTTTGTTACAGGGAAAGACTCTGATCTGACATCACTGGCAGCTTGGTGACAGACACACAGCGTTACAGGAGCTGTCACCGATAGGATTAATTCAGCTGAGTCATGCTGAGGCTGGTGAGACTGATCCAGTCACAAATGTTTGAGTAATGCTGCCCTACTGTACTGTTGAGTGTCTGTTTTCTTCATCAAAGGTTTGACCCTTTATTCTTCTTTGTTGTATTCCTCACCTTTACCCTTCCTCTAATACCCCATTCCTTCATCTGCCCCCTTTTCCACACTGTCTTTGTGTCTTCATACATTTTTACATGTCTGCTGTCTTTCAGGGAAATTCCCTCTATCTATGACTCTGCCATTCTTCACATTCCTTTCATACCTACAGGGATAAGACGCTGAAATGTGCTGGAGTGCGTGTGTGTATGAAGGGGTTTAATGGAGCGTCTCGAACAAGAGATAGAGAGGCGCTGAGTGGGTGGTATTAGAGGAGTTTTTAGGATGAGGACGTTGTGCTTTAATGATCTTCTTGACCGTGGGAGGCTAATTGACCATGTAAACAGATGTATAAATATAGAACAGTCATTATGACATACAGTACATTACATTGACAAACACAGAGAGGGAAAGTGTATGAGTAAGATGGAGTGGGATTGTTTCACCTTCAGAATGTGAAACTGACCGTTCATACGTAAACTCTGACTTCCTGATACATGAGACTGACCTTTAAGTAATATGGTTGTTTTTCAAGGACTAGCTATTTATATATTCACTTATTAAGTCCAGAGGGCCTTTTTAAATGGATAGTTCACCCAAACTATTAAATTCTGTTGTATATTTATGACCCTCATATCATTCTGAACACCAAGAGAGTTTCATTCTGAACACAAATTAAGATATTTTTAATAAAAGCTGAGAGATTTCTTTCCCTCCATTGAAAGTCCACTTCATCTTCATACATATTTCATCATGTTTACCATTTTCGATGAATTCTATGTCTTTAATGTGTAATGACAGATTGCTATATTATAACATCAGAAGGTAACTTGTTTCAACCATGGAAAGACGTCAATATACTGCATTTTTCAAGTTCAAGTCCACCGAAGTTAATCTGGTCTCCTGTCTGGTTTGTTTGTCAGACAAAAATGGCGAGTAGGCATTATGATTGGTCAGATCACCTGTCAATCAAACTCCCTGTGAAGGGTCAATTGTGTCAATTTGCAGAGCACTACAAGTATTTCGAAGAATGTCCATAAAATGTAAGTCTGTGGGGCCCAAAACAACACTGGATCCCACTGACTCTCATTGTGCAGACAAAAAAGACATTTTTCAAAATATCTTCTTTTGTGTTCCACAGAAGAAAGAAAGCATTATTTGTTTGGAATGACACAAGGGTGAATAAATGATGAAAGAATTTTCTTCCTTTTTTTCCCATGAACTATCCCTTTGGCACGCATCTCACGACAAACATTAAAGACAAGAGTTGTATTAACTGAACTTCAGGAGTTCTTGCTTCCTGTGATAATTTTTGACTCACCTAAAAGCCATAAAATGCCCGTTTTAGCTTAATGTCTGATTGATTGACAGGTGAGTAGGTGGTCCTTTGATGTTGCCTTTGCTGGATCTACCAGCACCTCCAGAGTGTAAGTGATGAGTGAGAAAAGAACTGAATATGAAAACACTGAGCTAGTGGAGAAACACACGTCCATGTTCGGCAATGAGAACCACTGGCGAATCTGTGGCAGCACAGGCAAAGAGCCAGAACCACCATGAGGGTGGCATCAGACCCCACATGATTACAGCTCGCAAGACAAAACACAAGTTAACAAACAATGAGCTGTTGACAGCCCAGTCTACCAAAGACTCTGTGATGGTGCCAATGAAAAGACTGGCATAAGAGGTAGCTGTCAAAGAGGTTTAATGGCCTCCTGAGGTTCACAATGATAACCGTCCCTCCCTAAAACACTGATACAACAGCTTACTAAAGACAGATGTTTTGTGATTATAGGCTACTCTACATATGGAGCTCTCTTAGATGGGAAGACATAAGGAGGATCATTGCTTAACACACAATGGAAATGCCCAAGTTATTGGAAAGTAGAGATTAGCATTCTTTGTTCTTTGAGCCAATTCTGTGTGGGACTAAATGGCACATTTTTGCAAGAGGTACGGATGTTGGTTGGCATTAGTCACACGACTGAGAGCATGAGAATGCCCTCCAAAGGCTTCCCTGTTTCATATCCCCGGGGTCACGATGAAAACCCAGTCAGTGGGACAAACCGATGACGTTGGAGGAGCATTCCAGGATCTTTTGTCTCCTCTCACCGATACGTTCTCACCCTCTTTCTTGCCTTCCCACTGTCTGTCCGTCTGCCGAAATCAGCCGTCCATCGTATCTCATCCTGCTTTATCTTTACTTTTCCTTTCCTCTGTTTTTGAGCAGTGAAATTCCTCCCTTAGAAAACACACAGCCCTCCAGTAAGCCCTCTGTGACGCAAGAGGAGTAAAAGGGGTCCAGTAAGGGGAGGGTCCCGTGCATGTGTAACAGAAGGTCTCCAGTAAAGGGGAGGGTGATGAGTTTGGCCTTTGGCCGCTTGTGACGCTCCTCTCTTGTGAGCTATCAGACGAGCCTGACAAAGACATTGAGAATGCCCAATGTCTCCTGGGTGTCTTTTTTTAGCAACAAAGAATGCACTAAAAATAGCCCCACTCACGCTGGTTGTCTTGTATTTTTCTTTTGTCCCATCAGTCACTAGTTCTTTTTCAGATGCCCTTGCTGATGTTTCTCAGAGAGAGAGAGAGAGACATACCATGCTTGTGACCAGACCTGTTTACATATTTCACTCCTGGTTCCATCCGCTTGTTTTTGTTATTGTTTAGCAGCCCCCGGTTTATGTTTAGCCCTCTCCTCCAACACCTACTCTTCCGTCGAGATAAAGAGAAATGGAGAGGCGGTGAAAGACAGAGAGATGGAAAAAGAGATGGAAGTCAAACAGGCATATATTGCAATAAAAATATATATTTTTTGTTTTTGTTTGTTTTGCAGTAAAACATCTCTTTGACTTGTTTTTAAAGAATAAACCTTTGATTACTAATGATGATCCATGATTGTTTTTATGTTAAGTGATAGTTGTTCATGAGTACCTTGTTTGTCTGGTGCAGTTCAACTGCTCATTGTTCTTCAGAAAAATCCTCCAGGTCCTTTATTCTTTGGCTTTCCAGCATCTTCTGAATTTTTTACTCCTTTCCAACAGTGACTGTATGATTTTGAGATCCATCTCTTCAGGCTGAGAACAACTGAGGGACTCTTTTATACACAGTCATTACGAAAGGTGATGATATTTAGTGATGCTCAGGTAGGCAACACAATGACATGAGAGCTGGGGGTTTAAACTTTTGAACAGGATGATGATGTGTGAATTTTGTAAATATAATTGTGTAATTGGTAGCTACTGCCTTCAGAAGTTACATAAAATAAATGTTTATCAGAAGACAAAGAAAGTAAAATTTACCCAGATCATCCTATATCTGTATTTGGGACTTTTTTTTTGAGTTGTTTTAAGACTAAACCTTTCCAAATTCTATTACATTCATGCTTCAAAAATAAATAAATAAACTGAAAAAACAACACAAAACTAAAAGATATATTGTCTGAAAAAAAAGTCATATTCTCTACTAAATTTAGCTTCTTATGTAAATACTTATGTAAATGCTTACTTTTTTTCCGAGCAAGAAAATGTTTTTTGAGACAGACTGGGAAGAGATGGTTTGTGATACAGACAAGACACATACAATGACAGGTGAGGAAAGAATGTTTAAGCCGACTATGTGCAGGATGGTCAGCATTCCTGTGTTTGTATACGTGTGCTTTAACAGACTGAACTGAAGTCTGCAAAATGTTAACATGCTCATGAGATGAACAGATGAGACGCGAGGAAAGGGGGGTGAGTGTGGAAAGACTTGCCCACCCTGTAAAAATTTCCTTTTTGCGTGGGCTGTCCTCCATCTTCATTCTGTTCTCCTACTTTCTTCCTCTCTCTTGGTCTCTCTTTGACCTATTGCTCATTCAACTATGTCAATATTCAAGTCCATGTAACAAATACAGTATGTGTTACAGTAAATAAATGGAATTGAATAGAAATAGTTGCTTTTGTTTCCTCCTTTCCTAATTAGTACTTCATTATTTCAAGTATTTCATTTCACCTACTGACCTGAACACAATGCACACTCATTCTCTCTTATACCATCCCAATGTCTTCCAGCAAGCAGCTTGCATCAGAGTGTGTGTTTGTGTGCGTCAGGGTAATATCTGAACACTGCTGCCAAGCTAAGAACCGGAAGACAGCTACTGCCGCGAGTGATTTACAACTACTTATTACCGTTTAGGAGAACGTTTCGTAACCAGATTGAGCTTGTGTTTGTAAATGTGTGTTAAGGAAATAAAATATCATCTGGACATTCCAGTATTTCAGATTTGAAGAGATCAATTCTATTAAGTTATTTAGTTGTAATCTGTGTGTGTGTGAGTGTGTTTGCACACTTGGCTCAGTTACATGAACTGTCCTTTGTGTGTGGTGACAAAGTGTAATGAATTATAAGGTGGGGTATCCATACATATTTTCTTAATTTGATTTGATTTTTACTCATTTGGGTATATTTTTGTTACAATGCCCATAATAAACTATTTATTGCTGTTATTTATAGAGAAAAAATATTGGAACTTTGTGAGAATATTACTTTGAAAAATTAACATATTATATCTGTTAAATAACAATTAAAGTAACAGATAACAGCTGAACTATGCAGTTAAACTATGCAAAAACTTGGTGATTGTGAATCAGACTATACACTGGTCATGCTGTACGTTTCTGATTCACTAACAAGAACCAGTTCATAAGAGTCAGTTAATCATGAATCAGACTACACTGGCCACGCTGTAAGTTTTTTTATTTAAAGGGGTCATATGATGCGATTTCAAATTTCCTTTCTCTTTGGAGTGTTACAAGCTCTTGGTGAATAAAGAAGATCTGTGAAGTTGCATATGTGGGAAGATTTGCATAACGCCGCCCAGATGTTCACGCAAAGAAAGAAGGCGTACCTTTTATTCTCGTTGTGGTAATGTTGTTGCTGCCGGCGCCATGTCGTATAGACGCTGTGTGTTTCACTGTGAAAGCGAAACTACTTTGTTTGGCCTTCCAAAAGAGGACGATATCCGCTTCGTCATGCCGGGAGCTGATTTGTGCTGGTCGCTGAGGAAATACATCAACTTTGCGCTGTGGATCGCTGAATCGGCTTTCACAGTGGATGAAGCGGAGTCCAGCTCGGGGTCATCACATGTGGTTGCTGCTTGCACAAGGTACGCTCCTTCGTAGAATCCGCCTGCCGCACCATTCTCAAGCCGCCCGCCTCTGCTCACTCAAGCCAGCCACGGCTCACTCTAGGCCTCCGGCCTCTGTGTGACGTTGTTCCGTTGAGAAAGGGGAACTACTTTGTTTTTGCCTTCCAAAAGAAGACATGACAAGAAATCATGTTTATATCATGTTTATAATGGGTTTTATGTTTATATCTCGTCGCTCCGGCCGGACAAGGCATCACAATATGTTAAGAGGCGTAACATTTCCGTCTCACACTCTTGGCATTCGGCCAATCACAACGCGCTTGATAGCTTGCCAATCACAGCACACCTCGCTTTTCAGAGCGATGAGCCTGGTAAAAATCCACCCCTTTTCAGAAGGCGGGGCTGGAAGAGAAACTATAATGTACAGTATGTGGAAAATAATGTGTTTTTTTAACCTTAAACCACATAAACACATTTCATTACACCAAATACACAAAATAATGTTGTTTTTAGCAGCATCATATGACCCCTTTAATAACAAGAAACAATTCATAGGTCTCATTTGATTGTTAAATGTACTACCCTGGTGATGCTGTTTTTTATTTATTTTTATTCACTAACAAGAACCAGTTCATAGGAGTCATTTGATTGTGAATCATTTTAGATTGGTGACATTGTATGTTTTTGATCCACTAGTAAGAACCAGTTCATAAGAGTCATTCAAATGTGAATTAGACTGCACTGGTTACACTACAGTATATGTGATTGCATGCAGCCTGCAAGAACAATTTCATAGAAAAAATTTACACACCCTTTTTTTATCTCATATTTAATTCAGACTCTGTTAAAATTTAACTTTCTTGCAGTAGGTCTGTAGATTTAGCAGCAAGGTGTGCGGCAATGCTGAAAAGTGCTACAGGAAACACTTGCACAGAAAAGATTATTCAGAAAATCAATATTTTTTACACAGCCCTAGTGTACTTATTAGCTTATATACAGCACATTTATTGACCCAGTATCATTTGGCAGTGGTGTAATCCAGCAGTGTTTATGTGTGGTTTCCTGTGCACGTGCGTTCTTACAGGCTTGTGTCTGCAGCATTGTGAGACAGATTCTGAGACGTCACTTTATTGCCCAGTGATTATCTTCCCGCAGTGTGTCATTCTTTCTCTCTCTTCCCCCTTTTGCTTTTCCCATAGAGCCATTAACACACTCACTTGCTCTCTGACGTCTGTAGAGGGGCACACGGGTTGGGAAAGGTGAAGGGGGCTTGCCAGATTGTAGTTGGTCAGGACACACCTCTTCTTTCTCTTCAGTACAAAGAATGGGAGCAGTCAGTTAGGGTAAAAGGACATGATCAACATCCTGTCATAAGAATTATCTTTCTTTTTTCACTGTATTTATACATCCTCCCACACATGCACACATTCATCTTCCAGCAGTCACTCTCACTCTTTTTCCTCTTTCTTTCTCAACACCTCTTCCATTGTGAAATTCCCTTGAGGGTTTAGTGAGATGGTAAAGAGGTTATTAATTTATATCAGATCATGCTTTTGCAGGTATTAAATGTCATATGCTGCTCTGCCAACTGTTGATATTGGTGTTTGTGTGTGTGTGTGTGTGTGTGTGTGTGTGTGTGTGTGTGTGTGTGTGTTTATGACTAAGGCTGTGATATGCAGTACTGCACGTAACATAATCACAATTATATGGCCTAAAAGGCTGTGCTTTGAAACATTGGAGAACAGAGTAATATTAAACAAAGTTTGATTTATTTTACTGCTGAGTAATTTAAACGTCCACACTTTTATCAAATCGTGTTATTACCTATTTAGACCAGTAGAAACATGTTTCATAACACTGACTAATAAAATAATAATTATTCATTCCCCAACACACACACATTGTTAAACTAAAACGTTCAACATTTATGAAGGTGTTTTCCATTCGAGAAACTAAATGATTCAACAAATAATCGTTGTATCTGCACGTGCAGTTTGGCAGTAAGAAACAAGTAGACTAAAACCAAATGATGGTGAACTGCTGTGAGGTTTTGGCTTGGGAAATAAAAGTGTGATTATGATTATGAGTGCAGTGCCAAATGTTAGCAAGTGTTACCAAGTAAGTACAGATGGAGACATGAAACATTGATCTTGAGTTGAAATTATTTTAATATGTTACATGCATATATGAATTTGGAAGGCGCTTTTATCCAAATTGACTTTGCACAAATACTTTTGATCAAATACATCCCAGAAGTCCATGCAAAACCCATCACATATGATATTACATGACATTAAATATATATATATATATTTTATTAAAAATTTACATTCTTATGTAATGTAAAATTTTCTGTTATTTATAATATGTTTATTGCATTATTTTAGTGTTGTTATTATATATTCTCAGCAAGAAAGTCCCTGGTTGAGCCCCCGCAGGGACGGGAGGCCTTTCTGTGTGGAGTTTGCATGTTCTCCATGTTTCCGCATGGGTTTACGCCGGCTTACGCTCCGGTTTCCTCCCACACCTCAAAGACAAGTTAAGTTAATTCTCAGTCATTTTCAAAGACAAGTGGGTTAGGTTAACTGAAGACTCTAAATTGTCCCCGGACGTGTGTAAAGACAAGACTTATGTATGGATTAACTGGTTCTCACCATGAATATAGCCATAGATGCTGGAATGGCGTTAAGAAGGAAATAAACCATCAAACAACCCACTTTCATTGTATGAAAAAGTAAATAATTCACTTTCACTGTATGGAAAAGTACAACCAGGGCATTCTGCTAAACTTCTCCTTTTGTTTTCCACAAACAAAAGAAAGCCATAAACAATAATCAGTCATTTTTGAGTTCACACAAAATATAGCTTCCTTTTGTTTGTGGGGAAAAAAAAGGAGATGTTTAGCAGAATGTCCTGGTTGTACTTTTCCTCTTCCTTAAAAAATCATTTGCACTGTTCACACACTACCTGAACATTATTTGTAAACTGAAGCGGAAATGAGTAGACTCTTTCTCTGCCTTTTAAGTTTCATTCTTTTAAGTTTAATTAAGTTAAACCATCAGTCTCACTAAGCCTGCTGTCCATTCCCGAGGAAAAAAAAGCAGATTTTCAACAGTAGTTCTTAAACTCAGCATTTTAACCACCTGTTGAAATTCATTAGTGCCTTAATTGTTCCAATTAAGCTTCTGCCCTCTTGCCTAGGGTGCTGACACATCAAAGGAAGCCATTAAAAAAGACAACAAAAACCATTTCTGAGTTGTGAGCATGTTGGCCAATGAAACAGTGTGTGTATTATTGCGTGCTGCAGTATATGTGTATTTGAGGAGGGGAGGTCTGGCAGCGTGTGAATGTGGACATAATGAATGTGTGTGTGAGTCTCATAATGGGGGATATTACAGTAATGAGGTACCAGGATGTCTGGACACTTATTGCTCCCCACCTGTGCCTCACTTCCCCTGTGATCGAGGACTGTGTGCGAACGTGTAGGAGTTTGTGTGTAATGTCTTGTGAGGTTTGTGACCGGACAGCTCAGACTACCGGTCTTTCCGCCGGTGCATTCAGCGATCGGCGATGTGACGGGCTGAATGTCAGGACCACACACTCACATACACACGCATACAGCAGAGCAACCACCGCTGATTGGTAACCCGCTAACACACCCACACACATAATCAGACACACACGCCCTTTGGATTAGGGACTTAAACAGACTCACCATCAACCACCCAAGAGACCCCCATCAGGGCATGCAGGCAGAGAGAGTCGGTGAGTGACTAACTTCACTCTTTCTTTTATTCTTTTCCCAGCTGTGTCTTCAAACAGGCCTTTGATGTGGGAAATTAAAAGAGCGAGTGTGTCAATATCTCCCTCCATCCCTCCATCGCTCCTGCACACTCATCCATTTCCCTTCCTTCCATTTCTTCCTCTCTCTCCCTTTCTTCTTTATGGCTGACCTAACAAAACCAGAACGTGACCCTGCAAACACATTACCTCCGCACACCCTTATGTGTGTGTGTGTGTATGTGTGTGAGTGTAGACGAGAGAGTTTTAAAAAACGGTTTTGTGTGAACAGTGCTTTTTTGCATGCATAAGAGTGAGTGATGTTGCAGCCATCAAAACTGTGTGTAATCTATAATGTATTTAAAAATACATTAAAACTGCAATGTACATACAGTATAATAGACGATAATAAATAACAAATTAATTTTACTTGGTTGGAACAGCAGCTATGCTAATTATGTCTCTATTTGTTTCTCTGTTTTTGCTGTAACTAGAATTTACACAAGCTTCAGTCTGATTTCAGAACACCTGAGAAGAGATGATGCCAACCCTGAAACAACATACAGAACTACCAAATTTTGCTATAAGTTTGATTGCATCATGTAATAATTGCTGTTAATCATCTGATTGATTACGTCTGTAATTGATTTTTCCTTACATTTCTGCCATATGTACATAAACTGACCATCACCACAGATAAGCTACTACTAAATATTGTAGAAACGTAATTTTCTGTAAAGTTGCTTTGCAAAGTTTTGTATCATAAAAAGTGCTATACGAATAAACTTTAATTAAATTCATGGTAAATAGATTTCTACAGTTCATTTTAATAATGACAAAAATAAGTCAATCGTCCGGATATCATATTGAAGAAAAAGTATAAGAAAATCTGAAGTGGGTTTGAATAATCGTTTTTCATTACTATTTCTTAGAATAAAGAAGTGAAACAGTTTTTGTAAAAAATACGTATATATATACGTATATGAAACACTTATGTTTGCCAAATCAAAGTTATGTAGTAGGAAAAACAGGAGATCATAGCAAGGACCTCTGAAGACCCTCATGACCGTGTATCAGGGTCAACGAGTTCAATGAGTTTCTTACAATATCATATAATTTTACCTTGTTATGACAACACAAAGTCATGAAATGTCATATACGACTTCACAAGAACATAATATTTATGAATTAATAGTTCATGATTTTTTTTAAAAAAAAGTACCTTATTTATACTTAAATGTATGTGTGTCATTAAATGAAAATTTAATGACAAATGGTGTAAATTTTTTCAATATCAACATTCTTTTAATATAAAACAAGATTATTATTCTAGGTTGGAACTTGGTTTTCAAGTAGTTTTTCCTTATTTGTGGACAGTCTTATTTGTCATTCATTTGACCCCTGACCCATTTAAGTACCAATAAAAGAAGGTCTGTGAATAGGATCAGAGCATGACGCAGGCCGGATTCAAACCCCAGTGCCTATGAATTACCCCCCTGTGCCACGGCTCCACTATTCCCCCACTCTTTGTTAGATAATCATTCCCATACCTTTACTGTCCCCACTTTGCACATGTTTCAGGTTGTTCCTACACCCCGAGTGAGTTTTTCTTCACTTTTTGTGTATCTGGAAAGGTCAGCTATTAATGCAGCATGTGTATTTAAGGTTGCATTAACCCCTCACCCATACTTTCTCTCTCTGTCTGGAAACTCCTCTCTGCTTCTGTTGCAACACTGTGCTATGCTTTATTGCATGTGACTCCTTATTTCCAGCGCCATGCACTGGTTTCTGTATATGCTAAATTAACCTTCCCCCTCTCCCTCTCTCTCTAACTCTGCCTGTCTCTCTCTTTTTCGCTCTTGAAGGCTTAGTGCTAATGTTCTGCAAGTTCCCTAACTGTTACTATGCAACACTTACAGGCCTTACTATGTAACACCTTTCACTTTTATTCCTTCTCTCACTCTTTCCTTTACCCTGGAGAGAAAGAAGGGGGAGCGTCAGAGAACGAAAAGAGTGGAAATTGGGTGGAAATAACAGACTGCTGTCTCAGGAGCGAAGTTTGAATATGGTAAATATGCGCAATGCAGCTGCTCCCTTTACATTGCATTATGCAAATAAAGTGATTATTTATTCTTAATATAACGGGGCTGAGAGAAAGACAGAACGGGAGAGTTATGAAACTCAGATTGACTGATATAAAATGAAACAATGGGCTTTTTAAACTTTTGCAGTGATAGAGGGAGAGAGGGGAAGAGATCTGCAGATGAAAAGATAAAGAGATGGACGATTTGATTGGCATAGATCGCGTAGCGGGATGGAGCAGAGGAAGAGAGATAGGAGAGATAGACAGACCTACTGAAAATGATATTGCCAGAGGGAAAAAAATAAAAACAACAGAAACCTCTTTTTTTCTTTCTTTCAAAAATTCGCAAAAGGAGACAGACAGTGCCGAGGGGCGGGAAGCGCGAGTGTGTGTGTGTGTGTGAGTGTTTTTATGAATGAAGTGGTGACTCAGGATGTGTCATACCCCCGTCTTTATAAAGGAAGTTTTAAACAAGCCTAAACATTTCACTTCGCGAAAAATTAGACTTACCCTCGCATCCTTCACTCTCTCTCTCTGTCTCTCCCTCCATACACCTCTCTGACCCTCGCCGTGTATCTTTCCATCCTCATTCGCGTTTGTTAAAACTAAACAACTATTGGGACCGGACAGAGTCAAGTTTTGGGGCTTTTTTTTCCAGTTCTCGCTAATACTGCACTTCTGTCATTCATTCATTTTCTTCCTCACCTCACGCTCTTCTTCTGTAAACTACTGTCGCGAGCAGTTCGCGCGGATACCGAGAGAGAGAGACGAACTTTGGAGCACGTGACAACATCTGGAGCTTCATTTATTTATTAATTTCTACGCTTTTGTTTGTTTGTTTATTTATTTCTCTGCGTATTTATTTGCAACGTATCTCCTTTATAAAATAAGGACCTGGACAAATATGAAATGTAAGTGTCACATTGTTTATATATTCGCTGTTATTTAAATTTTTTGTATGTAGGATACATTAGTGACGACACTAATTCCCTGTTTACAGTGTAGCGATTGACACTTGTTGCTGTAACCCACCAACTCGCCGTTTCTTATTAAAACACTCTGTTTAACTCGTTTTATATTGGCTAAAATAAACCTACGTAACTTTTAAGCATCCCTACTGATTTCTTAAACTGAAAAACCTTTATTGTAATTTATAAATGCGGGACTTTTTGATGGAGACCTGTACGGTTGTAAGTGGTAATAATGGGTTGAGTTAGTTTGACAGGATAACGGCTTGAGGCGCTCGCGGTTAGTTCATTAGAGAAGCATTTATCATGTCGACAGTAATAATGGATCAAGTGTTACTCGCTCAGGGCGCACAGCAGCGCCAGCGGACCGCTTCTTCTTCTAGTGTGATGCAACGTGTGATTTCCTTCTCCCAAAAAGATGAAAGAAGTGTCCTCTGGCTGAGACTCGATGTGCTCTGTGGACGTGTGGAAACACGGTCCCGTTGCAAGAGTGGCACTGGCTCCTTGGGACGAACATAGGAGTGTTGTTTGTAGCTGTGCATCAATGATTTGCTCTCCTCCACAGTGCTGGGTGACTCCTCCTCATCGCTGCTCCTCTCGCTGCTGCTGGCTCAACTTCATCTGTTAGCATCTGCCTTCCCTGCTCACCCCAGGCGGATCCAGACTGACTTTGACAAGCTGAGCAATCAGACCAGACACCTTCTGAAGCTGACTCAGGATCTACTGGTGAGTTGATCTGGTGTGACACCAGGACAGGAGAGGAAGTTCACACTGTACTCTGCTGATGATGATCAGATCTTGATCTTGAGCCTCTGAACAGCTGGGCTACAGTAATGCTCCTTGCAAAGATTTGTGGACAGGAATTGGCTTATCTCTCGCGCTTTCGCTCGCACACACCGCCGCTGAACGGCTTTTCATTCAGCTGGCTCATATTAGAGCTGAGATAGCAGATTGCGGTAGCTTTGAGTCCATGTGGGAGCAGATAAGGCTCATTACTGTAGCCTCTATCTGACTAAAAAAAACACACAGATCCTTGGGTTCAGGCCCAACAGCAGGGCTGACATCCCAGACTGCATCAAAGCCCGCAATGTAACATTCGTAAACTTGCAACTAATGAGCCTGAACCTACGGGATGGGGGTAAACACGATCTGCATGGCTCAGAACGAGCCTTGTGCTCGTATCCAGTTCTCAGACCATCTGAGAGCGAAATGCTGTGGGCTTTACTTGGGATTCTGTGGTTGCTATGTGATGGAGATCTGTACTTTGAGGGTCTTGAACCCACAGTGCACCCCTCACCTCTCCGAGGCCTCCCTTCCCTACCTCGGAAACATAAACAGGTCTGTGTTCCCATGGTTACTTGGAGGTCCTGTTTACCAGCACGAGTGAAGCACATGGCACTGAAAGGTGAAAAGTACAGTGCTGCCTTCTATGTAGTTCCACTGTAAATGAAAATGTTAACAGATGTACTGCTTAATGGCGTAGTATGAGCCGTGATCCTTCGTTGGAGTTGCTACTAATAGTTCACTCAAAAATGAAAATCATATCATCATCTACTCACCCTCATGTCATTCCAAACTTGCATGCATTTTTTCTTCTGTGGAATACAAAATTAGACATTTAAGTGTCTTTTTTTGCCTATACATTGAAAGTAAATGGGCCCAATGTTGTTTTGAACCCCATTGACTTTCATTGTATGGGCCAGTGTCACTGTTAACTAAAACTATTAAAAAATCAGTTAATGAAAATAAATAAATATATATTACATAAAAAATTTAACTAAATACATTTTTTTAAATGTTGCCTTTGCAAATCAGTTTAAGTTGAAGTACTAAAATCTGATACTGAAATAAAACTTTTTAAAATACAAACATGTCAATATGGCATATGACAAAATGACTAGAAATTAAATTAAAATTAAAAATGAAAACTGAAAATTTTAAATTTAAATTAAAACACAGATAAGGGCAAACCCATTTGAAACTATTCAAAATATCTTTGCATGTGTGTGTGTTCCACTGAATACAGGGTGAGTAAATGATGACAAAATGTCAATTTTTGGGTCTCATTTCATGTCACTTGTCATATTTTTGCATGGTCTTTGATTCCCGTTGACATTGAGATTATGTGTACAAGGTTATGCTAACTCAAACAATTACTCATCCCGAACAAGACAGATTTTCCTTTGAGAACAGAGAATCAGCTGATCTGACTCCATCACTTATAAATCCAAGGACAGATGCCACCTTTTCCAGTCCTGTGGTTCAATTAGATACAATAACACTTGGTTGTGTGTGTGCGTGTTGTATATAAGGGTGTTTTGCGTCTGCCGCCTTGTGTATGTGTACCAGATGTTACAGCGGAGAACCCTATCAAAGACCCCACTGGTGACAAAAGGGCCGACACACTTTGAAAAACATTTTGTTAGTTTTTCAGTGACATGAAGCATTTATTTTGGTTTCTTTTCTTCTTGCATGGAGTTCCACTTTACAGGGGTCAAGCCTAGGAAAGAAAAATAGAATGGGAGTTGACAGAAAGTCCCCACAAGAAAGCTATAAAACCTGATGTGTGCGTGTATGTACAGAATGTGTTACTGTTACTTGTGTGAGGTGGTGAGAGTGTGTATACATACGATGTTTGTATGACCGTGTGTGCGTGCCGTTGAGAGTGTGCATGTTGTAAATAGTTGTGGTCTGTGTAGGTGTGGGGCTGCTTGTTTAGCTTTTGGTCTCCACAGCAAAGTGTCCTGATAAAAATCACTCCGATTTATCACATTCCCGTATTTGCATTCAGGAAGACAGGAGGAGGGAGGGCACAAGAATCAGTTGAGTGAGGTCATGATCCAAACGGAGAGGGTGGGGGGAAACGGGACAAGCAACTGAGGAGATAAAGAGATCAGAGAGTGCTCTGGATGAGAGACGCTCAACAAGGTTTGTGTGTGATGATAGTGCCACTAGGATGAAGAGTGATGAGGTCTAGGATGGAGTGTGTCATCATTTGGCTGCTACCACAGAGCCTAGATAGAGAAATGGATGGATTCAGCTGAGGGAGCAGAAGTACACAAAAACAACAACAAATCAAGGAAAAAACACATCATTTCAAACAGAGCAAGAGTAGGATGGAAAGCTGGCTTCAGCACGCTATTATGTTCGTCATGCTGACTTCTGATTGGTCTACAGTGTTGTTTTCCTCTTCTGATGGGGCTTCAAAGACGCAAAGGGAGCATTACACCTGTCACATTATCAGCACTCATTAGCGTTCACAAACAACCCTTTGGATGACTTGTAAACAGGCTCTGCTCCATTCACGTGGCAGCCACATTAGGAACTTCGGATACTGTCTAAACACCGGGGAAAGCAAGTTAGGGTCACTCTTCACCCCCCTTGAGATACCTTAGAAACACCTGAGTTCGTTTCTGTCTCCCTCTAGTGCCAGGTGAAGGCAGTGCATCCAGGCATGGGCCAGCCCGTACGTCATGGCCCCTTTTTTTAGTCCTGACCCTGGAGTTTCCCTGCAGCCCAGTGTTGTCTATTCCACTTCAAACTCCTTAGTCATTGCATATGTTGTTATTCTTCCTCTAGAAAACATCCTGTGGCTTCAGGTCAGGAACTTTTATTGTCTGGGTTCAGAAGTTAAAGCCCGGGAAACTCTGGGTGACTGCTGCTCCCTGTAATTCTGCGGTGATTCTGCTAGTGGAAGCCAGTCGTTTCACTTGTGGGACAAATGTTACTCTGTTGTTTTGATTGTTGAGTTCAGAGTTGGGGATCTCGAAATTAGGTGTGACCAGAAGAAAATGTCATGACATTTTCATTCAGAATATTTGTGTGACGTGTTTCTTTTTTTCTTTTTGATTAATGCTTTTTGTCCTTTCTTTTCAGAAAAACCCAGTGTTTGCCACAGAGATTGATCACCAAAGGTTCAAGTCTCTTCCAGCGATCAGCAGCAGAGTCAGTGACCTCACCACTCTGGAGGTGTGTATGAATACAAATAGGCTTACGTACTGCCATTTATTTTCATTATGCACCTATTTATCAGTACAGGGCTGCCCAGGGCCCCAGCCCTCTTAAGAGCAGGTCCATCGGTTGCACTGCTGATGGGACAGCCCTGTAACTGTACATCTGTCTATTTGCTTGTACAATGTAGTTATTTGCCATGACATTATCATGATATTTTGTTCTGAATTCTCTAAATAATTTTGTTCCTGGCTCTTTTCTTTTCCTCTCTTGCAGTTCAAGCCTACACTTTCTCAGCTCTATGCAGACCTAAAGTCCTTTGAGCACCACTTTGAGTGGCTGAACAGAACGACACGCAAGCAGCAGCACAGCTCAGTACCAAAGCTGACAGACATGATCTCCCACATTAAAAGCCTCATAAACTCCTTACAGCGTCAGGTACATGCCCACACACACACATCTCTAAGCAAACAATACGTGCAACTGTTACGAGATTGGATTAGCCATTGTTTATGAAACCTATAAACTGTAGATATGTCTAATATATAATATTACAAGTATTAAATACATAGAATGTTACAGAATAGACGTTTGGGGTCAGTAAGTTTTTCTTTTATTAAGAACATCAAGGATTCAGGAAGGATGCATTTAAATGTTTAAAACATATATAATGCTACAAAAAATGCCAGTTTTTTTCTTTCAATGTTCTGTTCAACATTCTATTCGATAAAGATCTCGTGGTTTCCAAAAATATTAAGCAGCACAACTGGTTGTAACTTTGATAATAAGAAATGTTTCTTGTGCACCAAATCAGCATATTATAATGATTTCTGAAGGGTCATTGATGTAAGGTTCAGTGGCTGCTGAAAAATCAGCTTTGCAATCACAGGAATAAATTACATTTGAATATATATTTAAAAAGAAAACAGAAAACTGTTATTTTAAATTGTAAAAACATTTCACATTATTACAATTTTCTACATAAATGCAGCCCTGGTGAGCATAATCTCAAAAACATTAAAAAATCTAACTGAACCCAAACCTTTTGAATGGTTGTGTATAATAAAATGTATTTAAATATTATATAATACGTATATAATAATATATTTGTATTAAAATACATAAATACATAAAGTCTCTTAGGTGCATATGTACAGTGATAATTTATAGCTACATGGAAATATAATCAGTGCATTCATGATTATGATTTTTTTTTAATTTCAGATGACCCGAGCAGAGGCTCCACGGATCCCCGTTCCCTCTCCCTCACTCCCACCTAATCCCGCTTTTCATTGGGAGGTGGTTCAATCCTCTCAGGAACTCCTGCAGCAGTTCAGGCTCTTCTGTGACTGGGCCTCACGAGTGTTCCTTACCCTCAAATCCAAATTACCAGCATGATGAACCTCAGAGGCATCACACAAAAAACATTGGGCCAGGACTCAATCATTGGCCAAATGGACTGGACATAGGGAGCACCGGGACTTTCCCCAGTGGGTAGGGTCAATGTATGGGATAATAGTTTTGATATTGTCAGGCCGAAACATCTGAGTAACAGGATGGTAGCTGAGTATTTCAACTTGTTCTCTCGTACCCATTCACAACCTACTCTTGTTCAGTCTCGTTCCAACCGCCACTGCTTTGAACTCCCAAATCATAAGAATGAGAGTAAATCTGTGCATTATTAAGACATGCATAAATATAAATATTGCATATGGAACCAGGAAGACGATGACTGATTTGATCAACTGAAATATAGTGCTATAGAATTACTACCTCTTAAAAAATGTGGTCCAGTCCCAAGGGGTAAATGTAGTCATATAAAGGGACATATTAAACCATCTGACACCATATTGGACATTTTAAAAATCCTTGAATAATATATGTGATGCTGTGGTGGTGGATTATCTGTGGTGGGTTGTGATGGGCCGTGTATGTCCCAGACTGATTTGTTTTTAGTCCTAGTCCATCCCTGTTGCGGTCTGAAGCCTGATAAGTGAAGGAGTCTGATCTGAAATAACAGTGCACTCCAGTCGACATCCTGCTTCTGACGCTCCATTTAACCATAAACCTTCCTTTGCCTTTTCTTTTTTTATACAAATTAATTTTTCAGAACTATTTGTTATTTATGTATTTATTTATTTATTGACTAGTTATTTATTTGATGATATTATTTATTTGATTTCTTGATAAACGTGTCAGCATTCTTTCATTTGCAAGTCAAGAAGTAAAATGTACTCTCTTTCTTATTTTCCTTTATTCATCTGCTTCTCCTGTACCACACACAAAACCACATGTATGACAGTTCAATTTCATGTCTCTTATTAAACTGACTGTATTTTCATACAATTAAATTAAAATTTTTATTTCAATTATTAAGCCTCTCATTAAAAAAAAAAAACTTGACCCCAAATATCTAGTTAACTACAGACTGATCTCGAATCTCTCTTTTCTGTCAAAGATACTAGAAAAGGTAGTATCCTCACAATTATATTCCTTCTTAGCGAAAAATGTTATCTGTGAGGATTTCCAGTCAGGATTTAGACCGTATCATAGTACCAAGTCTGCTCTCATTAGAGTTACAAATGACCTGCTCATATCATCTGATCATGGTTTTATCTCTCTATTAGTGCTGCTAGATCTTAACGCTGCATTTGACACTATCGACCAAAACATTCTTTTGAATAGACTAAAAAAACTTTGTTGGCATTAGTGGAAGTGGATTAGCATGGTTCAAATCGTACTTATCTGACTGCCATAAATTCGTAGCAGTGAATGAAGATGTATCATACTGATCACAAGTGCAGTATGGAGTACCTCAAGGCTCAGTACTAGGACCGTTACTTTTCATGCTTTACATGTTACTCTTGGGAGATATCATCAGAAAACACGGTGTTATATACCGATTTGAAAAACTAACAGACTGCATAGTCGATATAAAAAACTGGATGATGAGTAATTTCTTACTGTTAAATTCTAAAAAAACAGAGGTGTTAATTATCAGACCTAAAACCTCTGCATGTAATAACCTAGAACACCATCTAACACTTGATGGCTGCTTTGTCAATCCTTCGCCATCAGTTAGGAACCTATGTGTGCTATTTGACAGCAATCTTTCCTTCGAAAGCCATGTTTCTAGCATTTGTAAAACTGCATTTTTCCATCTCAACAATATATCTAAATTGCGACCTATGCTCTCAATGTCAAATGCATAAACGTTAATTCATGCGGTCATGACCCTAAGGTTAGATTATTGTAATGCTTTACTGGGTGGTTGTTCTGCACGCTTAATAAACAAACTCCAGCTGGTCCAAAATGCATCATCTAGAGTTCTTAATAGAACCAGGAAGTATCAGAACCAGGTCACGGTAGCCACCAGATCAAGTCCGTATCCAGCCCAGATCGTGGATCAGCACCTAGAGATGACCTCTACAGCCCTGAATTTCAGCGGAGACAAGGATAACTAGATGAGCCCCAGAGACAGATCCCCAGTGAAGACCTTGTCTCCTAGATGGCTGTCGGGACAAGACCACGGAACCAGATGAGCCCTCTGCACAATCTAACTTTGCTGCAACATGGATCAACCTGCTGGTTCGTCTGGCTGGAGAACAGGCCCCCCGACTAAGCCTGGTTTCTCCCAAGGTTTTTTTCTCCATTCTGTCCCTGATGGAGTTTTGGTTCCTTGCTGCTGTTGCCTCTGGCTTGCTTAGATGGGGACACTTAATTTCAAGCGATATCGTCGACTTGATTGCACAGATACTATTTAAACTGGACTGAGCTGGACGAAGACATCACTGAATTCAATGATGAACTGCCTTTAACTGAAAATTGAATGTTTACTATTGTCCTTTTGCATTGACACTATTTTCCTATTTTGATACTGTAAAGCTGCTTTGACAATCTGTTTTTCTTAAAAGCACTATATAAATAAAGGTGACTTGTCTTGATTGATTAAGTTGGTTTCTGTGTCTACATAGACTGAAAGTTGCTACATGTTTGTGCACTAAATATGCAAAAGCTGGCTGTGTTCAACTGTGTGCCTTCTGAGAGAGACAATAAAGGAATTTACATGTAACTTGTAGACATTTAATTTCTTATTGTCCATTGTCTAAAAGCAAAGACTATATGATTATGAATGCTACAGTTAAAATTAGGGATATAGATTAACTTTTGAGTAGGCCTGCATATTTTCCTACTGTGGTTGGTGTAATGGCATTCAATAAACGTACTGAGCCAGAGATGACGTAGGAGTTAAACTACATTACCCACAAACACTTGCGCAGAGCCAACCCGGTACATAAAAGATAATTTCTTTGTCTATAAAGCTGAATTGAGACTTATCTAAGAAGAGATATTTGCATAATAAGTTAATTGGTTTATTCCGCGTGGGTTTTAAACAAAACCACCGACAGTCTATGCATAATTTAATAAAAAGTTCCTTACAGTATTTTTTCTTGACCAATGAGACGAGCCAACAGGGGACGTGAGCGGACCAATAGCCGACGACTTTACTGAGAGGCGGTCACAGACGGGCGACTGCTGGTTAGTTTGTGCTCTAGATTATTGTTAAGGTTGTGTGGACGATCACTGCGGAGTTTGGCCTTATAACATTACATCAAAAACGGCTATTTCTCAGCAGTGAACCAGGGGGATAACACATGCATAGAATAATGCACTTATTCCGACAAATATTGTGACGCTTGAGGAACGAAGACAAGGCTGGGATGGGTTCGAGAAGGCCGGCTCGAGCCAGCGCAAATAATTCAGCAAACAGCCGATAAAAAGACCCACTGTCGATTAGTTTAGAAACCGAGGGGTGAGTACGCTTTGGCCACTTGAAGCCTTTTATCTCATTTTGTGTTTAGTTTTTTTTTTTCCATTTCCCTGGGACAAGAAGGCAGGAACACACAGATAGATAGCAGGTGAGGGAGGGGGAGTGAAGCAGCAGGAGGAGGATCTTTAAAGGGGAAGGTGGATCAACTCAAATGCTCTGTTTACTATTAAGATACATTGAGGATCTTCAGAATTACTTGTGGAAAGAATTCTTGTAAAATAACATGCAGTCTTTTTTAAAAGCTTTCCAATTTCAAGGACAGTCTGTTAGCTAATGTCATATTTTGTTTATCACAAATCATATTATTAGCATAACATCTTGGATAAAAAAGTTGAATTGAAATTTAAAATGATCTTCAGAATGTGTTAGTATTTGGTTAGTCTTAGTTTTTGCTTTAATGAAACTCCACAGGTTTGCTGCATGATCCAGGGAGCTTGGAACAAGAACATCTGACTGTCTGAACAAAGCAGTTCACATGATCAGTGTCACGCATTTGCTTGATTAGTGACCTAGAAATAGTGCATGATCTTATATATAGTAGTCTTGCATCATTTCAACCTTTTCTTTATTTTGTATTGTTCAAAATTTATCTTTATTTACAGGCTCAGATTACAAACAGTGTAGTCTCAGACATTCAGGATAAACTGAATATTTTTATTTATAATATGTCAGCAGTTCTCCACTGTTTTTGGTTTACGTCACAATTTTGGCACTCAGAAGAGGTGACACATTACATACATACATGCATACATATTTATTGTGCAAAAGAAAAGAAAAATCAAAAAATGCAATGCTTAAATAATGTATTAATATAATCATGTTTAATATTAATATTACTATGCTTAAGGATTTGATACTGATGGTCAGCATGCTTGTCTTTAGTGTTTCTAAATGTCACTTGAATTTCAATGGCTTCCTGTCCATGACAGGCAATGATTCATAGCACAAAAATATTTTGTACAGTACAAACCATGTATATTCTCATTTACCTTGTGTAGTTGTATTCATAGTTTTTAAGTATGAGGAAGTTAAACAAAGTATCAAACAAGCTGATATTGACATCTGCCTAATTTGGCTTGCTTCCGTCAAAATAAAGGAATAATTCACCTAAAAATTAAAATTAGCTGAAAATTTACTAACCCTCAGGCCATCTGAGATTTATATGAGTTTGTGTCTTCATTGATACCAATTTGTAGAAATTTAGCCTTCCATCACATGGTCATCAATGGATCCTCTGCAGTGAATGGGTGCCAGCATAATTAGCGTCCAAACCGCTGATAAAAACATCACAATAATCCACACGACTCCAGTGAAGCAAACACATCTATCATTAAGACGTTTTCAACTTCAAATCACTGCCTCTGGCTAAAATATGATAATATTGTCTTCTGCAGTGAAAATGTTGTCATGTCTGAATCAGGAGAGAAATATGCACAGATCAAGCATGGTTTACAATCAAAAACAGCCTAAAATAGTTCTTAACAAAAATTTGTTGGTAGATTTTGATGTGGGATGATAACAGGGGATGGACTTTTTCACTGGAGGAAGCTTTATTATGGATTACGGACTGGTATTTTGGCCAGTTTTTAAAATGCCTTAATGATGTGTTTGTTTCCTACCAACATGCAGTTTTTGCTTCACAAGACATTAATCGATGGACTGGAGTTGTGTGGATTATTGTGATGTTTTTATCAGCTGTTTGAATTCTCATTCTCATAAGTGATGTAATGCAAAATTTCTTCTTATCTGATCCAATGAAGAAACAAACTCATTTACATCATGGGTGAACTCTTCCTTTAACAAAATACGAGAAACCTTTTCATATTTATTATTTATCCTTTACACGCATGATTATATGGTAGTAGCATCTTATTGTTTGCTGTCCCCAACACCTGAAAATAAAATTTCCCCTTTTTTTAGTTGTAACACACCAGTTGACAATCACTGTTCTATCTTAAATGGTTTTTATTTGTATTTGCATGGATCATAAAAATGTTTAAATGTGTTATTACAGCTCTACCAACTAAGAAGGAGAAGACAATAGAAGACATTCTGCCTCAGAAAAGATTCTCTTGCTGAAATCTGAGAAAACTGGCCCAAACTCTACTAAACACAAGCCATGGCTGCCATAATTAGAGCAAAACTGCAAAACGACTGAGATTCCTTCACTACAGCCCAACTTTTTTTAACACCAGCTGTGATGGCTAACACTGTTGCTACTCTGGTGGTCCAGACTGAACTCTTACCTTCTCAGACGCCCTCCTCCCTCTCTCCCTTTCCTTCCCTCCTCCCCTCTGTAGAGGATGGAGAGGAGGATGGAGAGAAGGGAGAAGAAGAGGGCAAAGAGTCAGGAACAGTTGGGCTCACAGGTGACATGGTGACATCATCAACACCCCCTGCAACGGTGGCTCAAAACCCAGAGCATCCATTCCAGTGTTTGGACTGTGGCAAGAGTTTTAAGTGGTCATCCAGATTGGCACATCATCAGAGAAGCCATAACAATGAGAGGCCATATCGCTGTAACCTTTGCCCTAAGGCCTTTAAGGGCTCATCTGCCCTACTATACCACCAGAGGTGAGACGTCAGTTGATTCTACATATGGACTGAGATGCAGGGTCACACAGCATTGAATATTGTATAACGTATGAAGATGTGGTTGCGTGGTTACTGTTTTTGTTCTGTTACTTGCTGTTCACCACAAGTTCCTCAGTAAAATTGGTTTGTATGTTGTTTAAGGTCTCATTCTGGAGAGAAGCCGTATAAGTGTGATGACTGTGGTAAAGCATTCAAACGCTCTTCTCTTCTACAGGTGAGCCATTCCCATCTTTATGATCCAGATTCAGATTTCAGTGAGTCTTCATATGAGGTCCACCTCAAAATAAAATGAAGGAATCAATTAATGTATTCACGGAAATAAAAGAGAATAGATAAATATATTTTTTATTTGACATAGAGTAGACTTATTTAAAACTGTTTATTTAATTCAGCTGTCCAGTGGTGAACTGCACAATGGCATTTTTTTTATTTTTTATTCTTAAAATAAAATTATATGTTTTTTGTTTGTTTGTTTGTTTTTTTCCTAATCTAGTTGCCTAATTAACCTGGCATAAACCTTTTTGTGGAAAATGTAATATATTTCTTTTAGGATTCTTTGATTAATAGAAAGTTCAAAAGAACAGTGTTTATTTTAAATAAATATGTCATAATGTAAAAGTATTTATTGTCGCTTTTGATCCATTCAGTGTGGGCTTACTGAATAAAAGTAGTAATTTCTTTCAGAAAAAAATTTTTCTATTTACCTACTATCACAATGGTTTATCTATCCAGATACATCGGAGTGTGCATACAGGCCTTCGCACTTTCCAGTGCTCCTACTGCCCTTTGACCTTCAAATGGAGCTCACATTACCAGTATCACCTCCGCCAGCACACCGGTGAATGTCCGTACCCATGTGACAGCTGCTCCAAAGCCTTCAAGAACTCCAGCAGCCTGCGTCGCCATAAGAATGTACACCTGGGCTTCAAGCCGTACGTCTGTGATGTCTGCAATAAAGCCTTCAGTCAGTCCACTAATCTGCGACAGCACATGCGCATACACACGGGTGAACGTCCGTATATCTGTGGGGATTGTGGGCGCAGCTTCACGCATTCGTCCAACTTGGCGCTGCATCGCATCTCTCACATAGAAGGAAAGGGCAAAAGTGCTGGGAAGGGTGGAGGGGCTGATTCAGGGTCAGCAGCTCAAGAGATGGAGGTGGTGCTGACAGAGGACTTGAACACTGTTGGGATGAGTATTTCTGAAATGGTTGGGCTCGTTGGTGGACAGGAAGGAGGGGTCGGACAGGTGTTCCTGTCTCACAATACTTCCTCACCTGCTACCTCAGGTACAGCCAATCAGAACATCCTGCCACTGCTGACACTCACACCCACTTCCTCCACTGTCACAAGCTCAGAGCATATCCACATGAGCAAGAATGACACAGGTGCTGGTGTTTTGCTGTTTAGTTGTGGCAGCTGTAATGAGACATTTTCAACACAGAGTCACCTTGAGGAGCATCAGACTCTACATCTAGATAGTCTTGGCCCAGCAGGTGGTGGAGGGGTCGCTACAGAAAATAGCACGGAGGTTGAGGGAGGTGGAGTGTCACTGGTGGGTGCTACACCATTGTTGGCAGACTTTGAAGAGGTTGTTGAAACCACCACAGTTGCAGATAGTGGGCAGACAGCAGAGTTACTTGGTCTGGATGCCATTAGAAATGAGTCAGGGCAGGCACAGTATGATCTTCTGCAGACCTTTACTGCGTCTGTGAATCAGATGCCCACTGATACCGGTGTGCCAACTGCACAAGCTACAACAGAATGTGTCTACTGTGGGAAGAGTTTCAAAACCAGCAGTGGTCTGACCAGACATGTGGCTCAGGTGAGATCAAGAAACTGTTCTGGTGGACAGAGCATTTTAAGAACCAAACCTCCATTTCTCATTGTCTCTTTCTTTTTGGCCCATCCTCTTGCTCTATCAGAGTCGCGTTCTCAGTTCAACTGCTCGGCATGTGATCGCTCCTTCCCTCTGCTCTCCTCTCTGCTCAACCACCAGCACTCCCACACTCCAGAGCAGAGGCTGCTTGCAGAGGCAGAAGCAGAGATCGTCTGCCCCTCTCTCTCATTGCCCCTGCCCTCCTTAAAGAGAGATGGAGAAGATGGAGAGAGAGAAATCCATGTCAGTCTTATTGCTGTTACTGAGGAGGGAGAGAGACGAACTGTAAAGCCATCTGCCAAAGCATCAGGAAAGGGAGCTAGGAGAGGTGGAGGCAGCAAGACATCTGCCACAAATAATGGTAAGAGTGCTGCAGTGGATGCAAAATTATTAGTTTGGTTTGTTCAAAATCTGGCATCTCTGATTGTAAGGTTTTATTATTCTTATTTATTATACTATGCTATTTATTTTCAAGACCTTACATTACCTTATATCAGTGGTTCTCAGTTCCAGTCCTTGCACCCCCCAGCTCTGCATATTTTGCATGTCTCTCTTTGTTAACACACCTGATTCAGATAATCAGCTCATTAGATGTAAGCGCCGTGCATGAACTGTGTACCCATTGACATGGTCCCTACACAGTGTTCATTGCTCCCTACTCCCTGAGCAGGGGAAATCTGTTGAAGTTTTCCTCACTTCCGAACATTCATTCATTCCCGCTGCACAACGTCTTCACACACGGGCAAGTGTGACATCATATACCTCTGTAAATAAATAAAATTTAAATTCACATCTCGCACACTTCAATGCACTTTGAATGGAACATATACGTTTGCTTCGAACTGGAATCATGTCGGAATATCCTGTGATGTCCACTTTGCAGGGCACTTACATTCGAATAGAACAAATTTCTGAAGCCATAAGAGAAACATAAAAAATGTGCAGAGCAGGGGGGTGCGAGGATTGGAATTGAGAACCGCTGGCTTACATGATATAATAAACACCCATTTGATACATGAGACATTTGCACACACAGTGTAACTCATATTCATCTCACAGCTGAATTTCTGTTTTCATTCCCTACAGAGAGGCCATATCGCTGCTCTGAATGTGGTAAGTCATTCAAAGGTTCATCAGGTCTTAGGTACCACATGAGAGACCACACTGGGGAAAGACCGTATCGATGCACAGAATGTGGCAAGAGCTTCAAAAGGTCCTCACTGCTCTCCATACACCAAAGGGTAAATAGATCTTCTTGTCAAACTGATGTTTTGATATCTTTTTGCATAACAGCAGGATTAAAAAACTGATTCATTGCATTATTTCATCAGTGATGTAATGTTTTATTTTAATGGTAGAATTTTTTAATTGTTTTTTTTTGTATATAATATTTACTGGTTGATACAGTTAATAAGTTCAGCTCACTGGCTCTGATTTGGTCACAGAAGTTAACAACACACTAAAGGAAAGCTTACCTGTGACTTGTAGTTCAGTTTGTATCTCACACAAAGCAATGTAGCCCATGATTTGTAACAACTACACTAATAATACTTTTATTATGCCTTTATGGTGTATTTATCCATGGAGAATGGCCTGAGCAGCTTTGGTTATGAATGACAGAGTTCTAATATATTCTAATGTATGTTTTCTAAATTAGCTCTAAAAACATCTTGAAAAATGTTCTCAACCCATCTAGGTCCACACAGGTGTGCGGGCTTTTCAGTGCCCCTACTGTCCACTGACCTTTAAGTGGAGCTCACACTACCAGTACCATCTTCGCCAGCACACCGGTGAGCGGCCATATGTATGTCAGGAATGTGGCAAGTCTTTCAAGAACACCAGCTGTCTCCGTCGCCACAGTCAGCTCCATTCTGGCCTACGTCCACACGCTTGCTCTGTGTGTGGAAAGGCTTTCTCTCAAACCTCCAACCTCAAACAGCACGAACGGACACACTCTGGAGAAAGGCCCTTTCAGTGCTCCCAGTGCCACAAGAGCTTCACCCACTCATCCAATCTGCAGCTGCACCTACGCACACACTCCTCGCACAAGGACTTCAAGTGCCAACACTGCGGAAAAGAGTTTGTCATGCTCTCCTACCTGCAGAGGCACTTGAGAACTCACAGTTCTGGGGGTGCAGTAGCATGTACGAAGGAAGCAGGAAAGGTGGCTAAAGGCAGTGGGGCTTCAGAGTCAGCAACGCTAAATGTAAACTTGAATGTACCTGGAGGGCTTACCTCCTTGTTTCCCACTGATGGCAATTCCACATTGATTCTTTCACCTCCAAATCTTGACATACCTCCAAACACATCACAGAATTATTTTATGATCCAGACGACTTCAGGTTTGCAACTGATCCCACTATCCAATCCCACGCCAACACAGCCTGCCCCTCCTCCTCCTCCCCCACCACCACCTCCACAGACACAAAATTTCCTGCTTCTTCAGTGCCAGTCCAACAATGGAAACCAGCCTAGTCTTATCCTGGTTCCCACAGCATCCAGTACAAACACTATTCCCACCCCTTCAGAACCACAGACCCTGCCCTTGGTGCAGACCATTCCGGCAATGCCCCAAGTGCTGGCAGCACCCCAAACTCAAATCCAGCAATTTCAACCAGTTCACACCCAGCAGAGATTTATTTTGACTAATTATAATGCTCCCCTCGTTACTGCCCAGCCTCTAAGCACATCGACGATTGCACGTCCCATTTTAGGCAGCCTCAGTCGTAGCCGGAAAGGAGGAACCAGGCGTGGACGGAAGCCTAAAGCTGCTACCCAAAAATCCCCCCCTACAGTTCAGACCACGCCAGTTAAGCAACCGTTAATGTTATCAGGTGTAACTTCCACATCTACCACAATATCTAGTGCCAATTCTGCTGCTGCTTCAAAGACAGAGTTCCCACGGCTTAATACTGATGATCCACCGGCTATGTCACCTGTCAGCATTAGCCAAGTACCTGGAAACTCTTCGGTTCCTGCAGTTAACATCATTTCAGTGACACCAAACTCCACTCTAACAAACAGTTCCCCCATGTTGAGCAGTGATCCTGAGAGTGTTCCAATCGAAGAGAAAGCTGTCGAAGAAATCTCAAGGGAGCACTTCGTTCTGTGTCTAAAGAAAGAAATGGAGAATGGAGGACAGGGGGATGGGATGGAGGGAAGGAGTGATGCAGGGCGGTCTTTTGTATTGCAGATTGAAGGTGAGGGCCAGCAAGAAGAGGGAGGGAATAGTGAGGGAGGAGAGAAGTCATATGTCCTCCGGTTTCAGACAGAGGGAGAATGTGAAGGAGATGCAGGAAAAGAGAAGACAGAAATGGTCTCTCTTAACTTACTCCAAGAGTGGACCGGACCGAGTGAGGGGCATGGAACTGCAGATGCCGAGGGAAGTGTTGAAGTAGAAAAGTCCTTTGTGCTTCATTTCCAAACAGAGCCTCAGAGTGAGGAGGACATTCAGCCAAACTCAGGCTTCATAGGAGGCCCAGGTGAGGATCTCAGCCTTTCTTGCCATCCGGGTCAAGCCTTAGTGCCTCTGGAAGGGCAGGATGTGGTATTTGAGCTCGGTGATGAGAAAATGGATGGAAGCACGGGTCCAGGGGACAGTGTTCAAATGATTGCACTGATAGAAGGTGAGGGCAATGGTTCGGGGGCAAGGGGCAGTTTTAAAGGTGCTGTTGGGGCAAACTCTGGGCAAATGGAGGGAATCTTCCAGTTAGAGGGGGGAGAAGGCATTGTCATAATTGAAGTTAGCACCAGCAGTTTGAGAGAGGGTGGAATAGAGGCAGCAGATGTAGGACATACTTTAGCGGAAGGAGCTGAGGAAAAACAAGCTAATGATGCACAAGAGGCACGAGAGGAAGTAATGTCAGAAGAGTCAAAACTTGTTGAGGCTGAGAGCATATCATCGTCAGAGATTGGACTAACTTAGGGTTAAGAATGGAGAACTCTTATAGTCAATCGGACTGGCTTTAACACAGATCACACCTCATGACACTGTTTAAAATGCAAAATGGCACATTTGTTTATCACATATCCAAACTGGATTCATTTCAAGTAATGGTTCTGTTATTCTAAAGTGTTCCTTTTGGACTGTGATTAATGTTTTTAGAGATCAGGAAGCTGACAACAACATTGTAGCTATGTTGAATCTTACATAAATCATTAGAGACCTATTTGGTCCACACATAGACATCCTTAGAACACCACAGTGTCTTCTTCCTAAGCTGTTGTCCCCCCCACCCCCAAGACTGCACTTTGTGGGGATAAAGCATATTGCTTGTAGTTACAGTTGTTCACCTGGCCCCTACGGGGAGCTATTTCACAAACCACAATCATCAAATACAGCCCAGCCAAAAAGCAGCGGTTTCTAAATGAAGGAAATCCCTGGTGCTCTTCCACATCCAGGGTGCACTGAAAAGAGAATTCATAAACTAATATGAAATTTGAACTATATTCAGCTATGCTGACATGTTGACAGTGACTGTACAAAGTGAACTTTTGTAAATATGTCTACTCTGTTTTCATTCTTAATATTGGTACTAGATTACAATTACCAATAAAAATAAATATGAATGTCAGTATTTGTGTTTGCTATTTTACTTATTTCTCAGAGCTTAAAAATATATTCATTTTACTTCATATGTAGGTAAATTTTTGTTAAGATTTCATTGATATAGTTAATAATTCCATTTGAAATTGCTGCAAATCATTTTACACATAGAGATAAGCTTTGTTTTATTTAAGACCTTTTTTTTCTTAAAATATAGATGTAACGCGCACATATATGCATCAAATCAATGAAGGACGCATGCGCTCTAGCGTTGAAAGAGTAAACCGCTATGTGCGCATCTAGATTACGCATTTTGCGCAGTGTCGTATTCCCGGATGAGAATTGGTTGAGATTACATTCCATGCTGGAAGACAACGCTGAATCCTTAAGTCCCTCAAACGCTGCAAGTAACATCGACTACAGAGGAGGGTATTTTTGCATTACCTTGCTTTTAAAGCACTCACAGCTTCTCTAAATATTGGGTAAGTAGGTCACGCATGCTCTATTTATTACAGCCATAGATTAAGCGACAAAGAAGGTGGTGTTTACCATATAAGGGATTAAAAAAGCGTGGTGACGGAGCAAGCTAACGTTACAACATGCTACTATAAACCTGTTAAATGCCTCTTGAACAGCTGCTCAGTTGGAAAGACGTAGACGAGCAAGTTGTTTTTTCATAAATGTTTGAGATGTAATGCAATACAATAAGCTCATGAGGCAGTCGTACATAAAACCACAAGTCTATCACGTTAAACTTGTCCTTATTTGCATGTAACGTTACCCCTCAGAGAATTTCCTGTTTTTTTGCAATTACATTCTCTGCAGTGGAAAATAAAAATCTAATTGAGAAAATTCAGGTTCCCTTATGTTAATTAAATGTTTATATTTTTAATTAAACATTATTTTTTTAAAATAATGTCTCTTTCAGGTAAAATGGTTAGATTGGACCTTGGTGATGTACTTCTGCGCAGGATGCAGGAGAAGGACATTGAAGCTGTAAAGGCTCTCATCAAGGTGCGATTCAACATCATGTGCCTCATGAGCTATATATATAAATATATAGAGAGAGAGAGAGATCTATCCACACACACACACACACACACACACACACACACACACACACACACACACACACACACACACACACACACACACACACACACACACACACACACACACACACACACACACACACACACACACACACACACACAGAGAGAGAGAGTGAAGTCGTGGCCTAGTGGTTAGAGAGTTTGACTCCTAACCCTAAGGTTGTGGGTTCGAGTCTTGGGCTGGCAATACCACGACTGAGGTGCCCTTGAGCAAGGCACCGAACCCCCAACTGCTCTCTGGGCGCCGCAGCATAAATGGCTGCCCACTGCTCCGGGTGTGTGTTCACGGTGTGTGTGTGTTCACTGCTGTGTGTGTGCACTTTGGATGGGTTAAATGCAGAGCACGAATTCTGAGTATGGGTCACCATACTTGGCTGTATGTCACATAACTTTTCACTTTTCACACTTCACACACACAGCTGGGTAGATTACTTGCAAATTGTAGGCTAGTAAATTACAGATTACATGATGAAAACTAGTTAGGTTACTCATTTTAGGTAATGCAATCGGGCTACTTTTTTAGATGACATTTAGATTATTATTATTATTTTTTGTCAAACTTGTTTTAAACATACCATATTGATTTTAAAAAAGCAAAGAGAAACACTAAAAGAAAATATATTCCATGTTTTGATGTCAACAACATAATAAAATGCATTAAACATTACATTAGTGAGCTGATAGAGAGTGAATAGTAAGTTGATAAAAAACTAATAATTAATCATATCATAAGAATGTAAAATAAAAGGAATTAAACACTTGAACATAAATACTTAAACACTTAAATATAAATATTGTATTTGTTTACCTGCATGTCAGAGTGACCATTAACTGACATCAGAGAACTGTAAACATGCAAATGTGTTGTTTAGTTATTGAAATATTAACTACCTCTGCGATATTTCAACAAATATTTTATTTTAAGGGGGTGACAAAAACGTTTGGGAATCCCTGCATGAAACACATTAATAAACTTGAAAACAACAACGACTCACCCAAAGTCTTCCAGGTTTGAAATATTTTTGTCCAGACTTCCAGAATCTATAAATTATAAAAATTTACTGCCATTGTGTGAATAGTATGTAATCATGTAATCCATAAAAAGTAACTATAATCTGATTACAAGCATTTTAAAATGTAGTATACTCTAATAACAACTACAACATTTTTGGAATCTGATTACATAATCCAGATTGCATGTAAACAGTTACTACCCAGCACTGTGTGTGTGTGTGTGTGTGTGTGTCTGTATGCTTCAGGCCACTATCACCGCAAAAATTGCATACATGGAGGTAATGTTATCTAGCAATATCAAAGAACTTGGCAGATAGAAATAATTAGGCGGTACACCATGGAGAGGTCAGTGAGGTACATTATACGTGCCAACATTGAAGAAGTTGAAGATTTTTTTTCTATTTCTGGCCTCTTCTCATTCTATCTTTGTTTGCAGGAAGGATGTGAGGGAACGGAGAATCGCCTGATTCTTTACCTTCTTACTCGTCCTCTTGCTCTCCTCATGCTGGCCATCCTCTCCTCCATCCTCCGCTGTGTACTGCACTCTTTTATCTTGGCCTTGGTCATTCCCGTCTTCATCTTCATCATCTACCTCAAACTCACCATACCGCGGTCGGTGGGCATCTTGGGCTCCAGCAGGCCGTACTGGGACTACGTGGGCAGCAGTTACCATGCAGACACACAGCCAGATCTACCCAATCCTCACACTGGCAGAGCCAAACTGGAGAAAACCAGACGGCGTAAAAAACCCAAAGAAAAGGAGAAGGACAAGACGAAGGAGAGAGAACAGGTGGATGAGGATGAGCTGAAGGAGAGGGCGAAGGTTGCTGGTGAGGTGTGGGTGGCGGACTCTGATGGGGAGGTCATGGGATGCGTGGCTAGAGACGGTTGGAGTCGGGACGGTGTATGTAGGATCTGCAGATTGGTGGTCCAGAGTTGGTACCGCAGAGAGGGACTGGGCAGACTGCTGGTGCAGGGACTGGAGTCCAGAACAAAGCAGGGTGGCATACGGCGGGTCTATGCCCATGTGCCATTTCCATCCAAAGTGGGAGAAGCTTTCTTCAGGAGGCTGGGTTATCGTCTGCAGGGCGAGACTGCAGGGACTACTGGAGAGGAGGAGGAGGTTGATGATTATGAAGAGCCACAGAAGGGTTGGTTGGGTTTCCCTTTAACTAAAGTGTTTGTTAAGGATCTATAAGTCGCACTAAAACAGGAACGAAAGGCTTTCTCTGCTAGACAAGGCAACACATAATTTAAGGAATAATTCTGGGTTCAATACACACTATGCTCAATAAACCTATGGTGTAATGTTAAAAAATAATTTTTGGCATTTAAACAAAATAAATAAATAAATAGTCAAATTCAAGGTAATGGTGAGGCAGACAGTAGGAGAAAAATGGGGCCTATTTTTGGATTTAAAAGTAAAAATGTGAAGCTAATAATTTTATAAAAGCTATTCATTCTGTTGACACTTGTGTATGAGTTATAAAAAATACTAATTTTTACAGTTTTTCATGGTTAATGGAGTAATATTGCCATGAATTTATGAAATTAAGTGTACCTAAGTACTGTGGTGGCCAAAATGATTAGAACACTAGTATTTTCTTGAAGCATCTTGGAGACATTGCCACAGTTGTTCTTGTTTTAATCTGTCTCAGTTTGTTTTTTTTCTTCATGTCATTCCAGACAGACTGGACGATGATGAGAATAGATCTCTGTGTGGCGCACTGGCTGTTTTCAGACTCCTTGTGCAAACAAAAATCTCACTGGATTATTACAATTAATGGCAACATGAATGTTTGGAAATGTAAACTGATATTTCCTACTGACACACTACAGCAAAAGATAGAAATAATTGATTTTAAACCATTTTTTTTTTGCTGGTGAAAATACTAGTGTTCTAATAATTTTGGCTACCACTGTAACTTAGTAAGGATTTTTTTTTTATTTCAAACTAAAAATCATGCATAGTTTACCTCTTGTGGCTTTACTATTGAAACAGTGAGTATTTTACCATTGGCTACATTGTAAGTAACCCAGATTAATGAAATGTAAGTAGTGACAGATATTTAATAAATTGTGACGCACATCCAAGTGTAACAGATCGAAAATGAAAAAATTAGTTCTTTTTTTAATAGGATTAGTTCACAATTATATCCATAACATGCATTTAATGGATTATGTAATGCCAACTTTAAAGCTATTTCAACTTTTGTTGCTGTTTTTTATTTTTTTTTGTGGTAATCAACATTGTTCATTGGATTGAGTTTAACTCATCCTGAACCACGAATATTCCTTTTAACAAGCTTAGATTTCAGATTTATTAATGGATTTGTTCATTTTCACATCGTCCCAGTGAATCACAGTAGCTGGGTTTCCATCCAAAGTTGCGAATTTAACTTATGCGCAAAACTGGAATATTGCATAAAACATTTGCGAACATGCATCGATTTCCATCACTCGTTTCTCATGTGATACTTCAAAATGCGCGTTAAAATAGGGTGATGGAAACATAGCTACTGACATCAGAAACCTCTCTGGATATAAAAATCGTATAAACATTTGTGCTGTCAAACGATTAATCGCGATTACACTTACATGTATTATGTAAACAAAAACTTTTATTTTGGATGAGATTAATCCTGATTAATCATTTGACAGCACTAATAAAAATAATTTCTAATGTTGTGTAAGAGCATTTTAATGTTTGTGAACGTTACAGAAATCATCTCTGGGTTGTGAAACCTGAGCCTGAAAGCACAGTCAGTCATTTGACTTGACTTATTGTTTATAGCATGGATTGTTTTTTTAGTGATTAAGATAGTGATTTACATGTGTTTACCTTATTTATTCACCTTATTTATTATCTTGTATTTATGAGTAAATTTGAGGGTTTTTGTGAAAACATTTTGTACGTTTCCCTTGACTGCTGATGAATATGCTTTTTTTTTAATGTATAAATAAAGGTTTTGTCCCTCAAGTTCCTCATGCCATTAAATTCTGCTAAAACTTTTAATTAAGCTCACAGTGTACATCTTTTAATATGTTTCTACCAAGCATGGTTATCTCTTTTTCTGCTTCACTGATCTTTCTGTACCAATATATCTGTGGTTTTGCTGCACTGAAATGCTCTGATAGATTTTAGCAAAAGCAAACCTAGGAACAACTCAAATTGAGTTCAATCTCTCATATCCAGCCTGTTTGCTTTAAACTTGCTGCAAAAGCCACTGCAAGTACAGTTAATTCCCGCATGCTACTCTAAATGTGTGTGGGTGGATACATTTTAGTGACGCTGAGTGTATTTGAAACTAAGAGCTGCTCATGCTGTGTGGTTAGCTTAAAACACCAGCTATACCTTAACCACTCACACTACTATCCAACAGCACCTAAGGCTGTCATTCACCACCGGATGTTTATACAGTTTACTGTGTGGTTAGGTTGATGCTCACCTGCAACAGAAAGCTGCACCGTCACGGTTAAGGCTTTCGCTGCTTACTTACACAAAACATTTAACTATTGTTTTGAAACCACACTCTTGTGAAAAAGTACACCTGCGCATGCTTTTAAAAAGAATGCTTATTATTGTAACAATACAATTTAAAATAATATACTGAAATGCAAACTACATCAAATATAATCAGACACTGGACTGTATATTAATTGCAATTAAATGGAAATGCATTATGTTTTAAATTAATATAAAATGCAATCAGCTGAACTTTAGAAGACGTTTTGACCCACTTAAGGGGTAGTAGGAATAGTTCACCTAAAAACTCACCTAAAGTTCTGTCATTATTTACTCACCCTCTACTTGTTATAAACTTGGATGAGATTCCTTCTGTCCAGCACAAAAGAAGATATTTTGAAGAATGTTTAAGGTAGCCATTAATTTAAGCTCTGCTGTCAACTGTTTGGTTACCAACATTTTCAAAATATCTTTTTGTTTTCAACAGAAGAATGAGGTTTGGAACAAGTGGAGGGTGAATACAGGAACTGATGGCAGAGTTTTCATTTTTGGGTGAACTCTCTCCTTTAAGTACATTTTACATGTAATTTCATAATTACTAAAACGCAATTTATATGTTTAAAATATGTTAACTTTAAATGTAATATCAAATACACTAGTTACGGTCAAGTACTTTACATGTGCTTTAGTATGTTAGTCAATACATCAAAATAAGTGCACTTATTTAAAGAATGACAAAAGATTAAGTAAAAAGTAAAACTTTTCGTTTAAAACTTTTTTTTAAAAGTGCACTTAAGTGTGTTAAGAAACAGTCATGAAAGTGTACTCTCTTTAACTATATTTAAGTTACCTTTTTATCATTAATTTTATATTCTCTTAAAGTTCAGTTTTTGAAAATATACTTTTAAGATTTGAAGAATATTACAGGGGCGCATTTAATAGAATTAAGCACACTTCTTTTTCACAAGGGCATATCTACAGTTTGGGACTTTTACCTATTAAATCAAAAGAGGTTACTGAATTAACTAAAAAACTTTTAAGCAATAAGCATGTTAAATATGTAGGCCGGTTGTACTCATGTTGCTGGTTTTGATATTACTTTCCTGTAAGCAGTATTATGCATATCTAGGTTTAAATACAGTTTCAGGATGATTTGAATTTTCACCTGAAACGTTCTACGTTTTATCAGACCTCTTCAGTGTATTCACATTGAGGTATATAAATGAATCCACAACTAGAAGAACCCGTAACCCTATTTTTTCTTCAGGCAGTGTCGCGTCTTTGTCATGCACATGCACGACTCTAATGTAAAAACCTGTTTTAGTACCAGCCACTAAGTTTTCATGGGCTACAATTGTGTTAGTCAACTAATGAGCACAATTACTTCATCTTTCCTTTTGGTAGCTTTTGCAAGTCATAGTGGTGTGTTTGTTGTGGAGGAGCTTTTGTTATAATGTACAGAGCTGCTCAGGCAATTGAACACCTGCTACTATATCCTCCTAACCGATGTGTAACTATTATTGTCGCCAGGAAACAGATGTGAGTTCATGACTCTGGAAAGTAAGTGTGTTTGGAGTTGTGGTTGATTTTGTCTGCACGATGGGCTCCTGTGTGTGTGCGTGTGCGTGTGTGTGCGTGTGTGTGTGTGTTTGTGTGCGTGTGTAGGTGGGTGCGTTACGGAAAATATGACTTGGCGTTTCCGGCCATGATTCGATTTATTTGTTGTGCTCCTTGACACAATGTGGTGGTCTTCATTGCCCACCCTAAGCAAAAAAAAACCAAACAAAGGAAAGTGGGCTTTGGGTCACCTGTGAGAACCAAATGTTAAAAGTTCTATCACCATTGACCCCCCCCCCCCCCCCCCCCAACAATGTTCTTTCTTCCGAGGAACACAAAAGAAGATATTTTGAAGAATGTTTTAACTGTTTTTGTCTGTACAATGAAAGTCAGTACACTCCTAAAAATAGAGGTTCTCTATGGTTCCATGAAGAACCTTTAACATCCATGGAACCTTTCCACTGAACAAAAGGAGGAAAAAATGTTCTTTAGATTTTTAAAATGTTCTTCACACTAAGAAAAAAATCGTTCTTTGGAGAACCTTTTGGAGCATTCGTTCCCTTTTGGAGCAAAACAATATTGGACCCCACTGACTTTCATAGTACCTACAAAAAAGTAAACAATTGTAACAATTGTACTTTTTTTAACGAACTGGTAATTTATAATGATTAGTATCATGAGTGTATGTCAATAGATTCCTCTTGAACGAAAGTCTAGTCTTTTTCTTGATGACACACATCAAAACAAATCATTAGCAGTAAAAAAAAAAAAAAAATCACGAGAAACAGCTTTAACGGGAGCAGGACCTACAGTATATTCTTTTCTCTGTTTTCCCATGTTATACACACATAGCGCATAGTGGTAAGACCTCAGAAAGACTTGTGGTCGGAAGGTAAATCATGGGAGCAGACAGATCTCTTCCAGATGTTCAAATTCAGACATACACACACATACACTTGAGAGGGAGCTCACTGGGGAGCGGTGATTTCCCTGGCCGCAGAGTGCATGAGAGGGTGAAGTCGAGGGACTGGAGACAGACAAACACACAGGATGCCAACTTTAAAGTCACCAGGAAAGAGCCAAAGACAGTTGCAGACAGCAACAAATTAACAAGCATGCTGTAAATCCTAAAGCAGGCGGATTCGCCGGTCCGTCTCGCTACCTGTGCGTTGGAGTGTGTGCTTGTGTGAGGGTTAAATAGCTTTTTGGAAAAACCCTCTGAGAAGGTGTCTCCGGGGGTTGTGGTGACCTCTTGTAGTAAAACAAGTCTTTCCCCCCGTTTTTTATTCCCTGTGGGAAAAACTAAACAAGTGGAAAGGGTGCGGATGGAGAAAATCTGAGCAAGAGAGAGAAGGTATATGGGAGTTGTTTTTTGGGATTGTGTGGGAAAAATGAAGTGGAGGCTTCCCTGACTGGGTGCAAGAGATCTGGAAATTTCCAACTGGCTTTGGTTATGCTGTTGGCAGCCATTTCTGACGCACATTCTGGAGCAAAAAGGTTAGAAAACACGTCAAACGGACAAGGTCAAGTGCTGTTGTATAAACTTGGAAAAGAAGTACACAGTTTAAAAATAGATAATTAAAGCATGCAACCATTCATCCACTATGCCATCCAATTCACAATCTATCATGATTTTCATTGTCTTTTGTCTGTGCAACTAAGACCGTAACTCTTTTACATATCTTTTTAAATATCACATGCCCAGGTTATTGAGCGGCATCGGTTTAAATGCACCTCAGCCCTCCCAAACAGGTTTGAAAACCAATTTCACCCAATCAGAGACCCTCTTTCTTACAGCTATATGAACATGTCATAGGTTTTCTATACCTCCCTCTTCCTCAACCCATTTTTAAACTCTCACTGACTTTCGCTTAACTAAATGAGTTAGCAAGTTTCGACTTTCGGAATGATCAGCAAGTTGGACAGGTAAGTGAAAACAAAACGTGATAGTGAGAGACACAGGGGATTTTTTTTTTAGTCTGTGTAGGCAAAATTAACTGTATATCCATTCGAATTGATAATCATATTTATTAGAGCTTTATTAATTAAGGAATAAATCAATGCTTTGATGTCATTCAGTTAATGTACATTTATGATGTGCAAGTGCATTGACCTGTTTATAGATTTTCTCCAGTTTCAGAAAGTGTAAATTGAAACTGATAGTTATTAGTCTGGGAATGACTTGATGCACGTTGCTCTTGAGTCTATATTTAAATGCACATGGTTAAGCACCATGTCTAAACTCAACCGACCACTGATGACTGCAGGTGTCAAAGTCGTGCTGAACAATGTGATCACTACAAAATGCTGTAGACACTATAGGTTTTAGCAAATTAACTAGTGAAACATTTAGTTAATTTTTTTATTACATTTTCAATTAATTGATTTTTTGTTTTACAAGAAAAATATCTTCCAATTCATGTGTTTGCAAGAAAAAAAAAGTAAGAATCAGAATGATGTATACAAGACTTAGTTTCAGAGAATATACCTTGAATTAGGTTTGTTTGCATTGTTTCAAATGCATATAGATATTAAACGAAGAATCCTGAAGTATTTTTTTGCCCAGTGTTTATTATCTTTTTGTAATGACAAATGTATAAAATAATAACAAAGTATCATATTTTGATATAGTGTGCTCATGACCCAGAGGAAATTTATCTTCCATTATAAGAATGTGCGCTGGGCCCGAGGGAGAAACGAGACATACCTTTGTTTTGTAGTAAAGAGACGCACCGGCCCTGATTCCCTGTCCTTTGACTTCGGACACCTGCGCAATCGCTCTGGCTGCCATGTAGAGGTGAGGCAAAGATGAACTGATAATGTGAAAAGATGAAACATTAAGGTATTATTATATAGAGAAATAAGCATACGTACTTACTCCTCTTACTCATTCTTTCTCCATCTATTAACTGTTTTTATCTCGCTGCTCTTCCTTCGTCACTTGGGTGCGTTGTGTCCGGGGCTGTGGGGCTCCAGTGTGGACGGTGCGAGAATTGGTTACGCAGTGACCTGGTTCTGTTCCTGGTCGCCCTGCTCTAAATGCGCTGAACAACTTGCCCACTTCCTGTCACAGACGCCCAATCTGCGTCTGAGAATCTTTGTGTCACGCCTTTACTTCTGTGATGAAGAGGACAGCCAGGAGAGGGAAGGACTGCGACACCTGAAGAGGGCAGGAGTGCAGATCTCTGTGATGACTTATAAAGGTAAATGGGGCGGGAACAAAGGGGCGTGGTTAGTATTTCTGGTAAATTATATCACACTTGTTATTTATTAAATTCACTTTTGTTTCTAGACTATTTCTACTGCTGGCAAACATTTGTTGCACGGAAGGAGAAGAGTTTTAAAGCCTGGGATGGCCTTCACGAAAACTCTGTCCGACTTGTTCGAAAACTCAATCAGATCCTGCAGGTTGCAAATTTACACTCATTTTATTTATATGACTAGTATTACATGACACAATGTGGCAATTTGAATATTTTCCAACAATAGCAATTACAATTTTAGTTATTAAGAAAGTGTCCTTTAATTTTAGTCAATCTGTTTAATAGTAGCATTTGTAGTAGTAATCCATATGCTACATAAATGTAAACATTTTGATGAGGTCAAAGGTCATATCATATTTGTTAGAGCTAAATCATTTTCTTTTTCTTTTTCATCGTAGCCCTGCGAGACTGAGGATCTGAGGGACGGGTTTGCTCTCCTCGGGCTATGATCACAAATATAAGATTCGCAAATCAATGAACACTGAGATATGAACTAAATGGGATGAAGAGAAATGGTGCTGTATGACCTGAGACTTGAATCCTTTGACTTGAATCTGACTTAATACTTATCTTGTACTGTATTGTATGTAGCATTAATTTGATTATGTTGGATGCCAAAATAAAAGCTGTCATTTAACAAACATTTTCAAACGGCTTTTTTTTTTTTTTAGTCTGTGTTAAATCAGTATGATTCATAATTTGAACTGTCAATTAAAGAGAAATTAATATATATATTTTTATGCATTAATTTAATCAAAAGTGCCAGACAAAACATTTATAATGCTACAAAAGTTTTCTATTTTAAATAAATGTTGTTCATGGGAACTTTCCATAAAATATTAAGAAGCACACCTGTTTTCAACACTGACGATAATAAAAAAAAGTTTTTTGAACGCCAAATCAGCGCATTATAATGATTTCTAAAGGATCATGTCACTGAAGACTGGAGTAATGGCTTTTGAAATGTCACCTTTGCCATCACAGGAATAAATGACATTTTCAAATATTACTGTATTTACATATAAACAAAAACAAATAAATGCAGCCTTGCTCAGCATAAGAGCTTGCTTTAATAATGTCTAAATGTCCCAACAATATTAAAATAAAGCAAAATAAAATGTAGTGTACAACTATATAACTGTATGAAGTTATTTGCAATGTACATATAACAAAATGTATGTAAACACATTAATAATATACTATTTAGTCATTTGTAACAGGGTTACACCCACGAAGAGGCCCTTGGCCAGGTTGATGATTGAAGACCCATCCTAACATCCTAATTTGACCAAATTGGGTAACGTCAGTGTTAGCTGTGAAATTCTTACATACAGCAGTTGTTTACACAGCATATACATCATGTGTATTGTTGAGGCTATATGTTCTGCGTGGGGGACTCAGGAAGTGCATAATGTTTATGCAATTCTGCCCACTCTTTCTCCAGTTTATTAACATTTCTTGTTTCCGGACAGTGAGTGGACAGTGACCCTATGCTGTTTTCATGTAACATCCCTGCTGAAAAAAAAAAAAAAAAAAAAAAACACAATAGAAACCATCACAGTAACTCTAATGGTTTCCACTACAAATACCATTGCAAACATTAAAAGCCATCAACTTTTATAAAAACCATTAAAAATGGTCACCTGAAGTGTGTTTTGGGACATAGCTTAAGATTTAGCTAATAGAAGGGTGACCAATTACCAGTAGAGACCAACAGGCGCCATTACAGTTTCCATTAAAACCGAATTAGGACATGGTACGACACAGAGTTTTATCTTAGAAAGAGGAATTTCGGCATGACTGTCCAGCTTCTGTATATCTCTTTCTTCTTGTAGCTCAAGCCTTCTGTCATTTTATTAAGGATAGTTTGTTAGAAGGAATTCATACATACTGGTAGAGATGTCTTAATTAGTCAACTATTAGATGACACAGCCCTATTTTTAAAAAATTCTAGTCAGGTTCATCAGACAATGAAAAATGTTCAGTTGTTTTATAATGCTTCAGGTTTGTAATTTTTTTTTAAATATTACCCTTGAAAAACTCCTCCCTTTTATCTGTGGATGGTATTCCTGTAAAAGAAGCTGTGAATTATTTCGAAAAATGAACAAGATAGGGTTTCCCTGAATCAATGAATTAATCCTGTCTTTGAAAAGATTAAAAGTAAATTTAAATCTTTGGTTATTAAGGGACCTGTCCCTTAGAGGTAGAGTGCTTCTGTCAAAAGCGAAGGAATTTCTAGACTAATCTATATTGCTTTATCTATACATTTAGACAATGAAACTGTTAAAATTGTTAATCAGAATCAGAATCAGAATCAGAAAGAGCTTTATTGCCAAGTATGCTTGCGCATACAAGGAATTTGTTTTAGTGACATAAGCTTCCAGTACACAAAAGACAACAACACACAGTCAAAAAAATAAAAAATAAAAACCCTTTGCAGATAAATAAGTGTATAAACAATTGTGCTATAAATGATAATGGAACTGGATTGAGTAAGATGCAGGGATGTACTAGGATGAAGGGGTAACAAATAAATATAAGCATATTGCACATTTTTATTGTATAAGTGGGGAACATTTAACTGTTCATGAGGTAGATTGCCTGGGGGAAGAAACTGTGCTTGTGCCTGACTGTCCTGGTATTTGCGTCTCTGAAGCGCCGGCCAGATGGCAAAAGTTCAAAGATGGGGTAAACTTGGGTGTGAGGGATCCAGAGTGATTTTCTGAGCCCTTTTCCTCACTCTGGATGTATACAGTTCTTGAAGGGTGGGCAGGGGAGTACCAATAATCCTTTCAGCAATAAGCTGCGATGAGTATAATACTCTAAAGTTCTGAGTTAATCAGATTTTATTAAATTTTTTATATTTAATATATTTGTAAATCTGTTGCCATAAATTCCCTTAAAAAGTTTCTAGATTTTTAAAAAATTCTCTCAAAATTAATTGGTTAAATTTTTGTTTGAGGAAGCCGTCTTTGTGGAATTTTATTCCTAATTTTATCTTTTACCAACTTGGGGGTCTTTCTTTTTTACCAATGTGTGATTATAAGATTGAAAAACTGCCAGTGAAGCTATCTGCCTTTCATGCTCAAGCTTTGTTGGCTTGGAAACTGATCTACAAGCACAAATTTTCTCCTCAGCATTATTTCATTTGGAACAACAGTTGTATTTTGTATAAACATGCACACACACAAACAAAGAAACAAAGAAACAAAAAAACTATATAAATGCTATTCAGTTTCTTGCACAGACAGATCATTTTGTATTTTTACACATCAATGTATCGTCACGAGCCACAGGTTTTAATTTTTATTTTATTTTTTTAATTGTATGTTTTAGCCATGAATCCCATCCACTTACATTATAAGAGTGATAGACTGCAACGGTTTGAGTTAAAAATCTCGTTTGTGTTCTACTGAAGACACAAAGTCACCTACATCTTGTATGCCCTGGGGGTAAGCAGATAAACATAAAATTTTCATTTTTGGGTGAACTATCCCTTTTACACCTATGCTTGATGGTAATTCTAGTAAATATAAGAAGATAAGTGTAACCAGGTAAAGGTACAAACTCATATCTCTCCTATCTAAGGTGCAACTTTAAAACACTGTATAAGCAAATTTCTGCATGTTCACTCACTTGGGTTTTATTTCAGATACCAAAAATGTTCTTTCACAGATATGTATCCCGGCCACTTGTGTCCAGTAGGGGGATCTGTTTCCCATTTATGTCGTCATGGAAACCATGCATGACTCAAGTGCATTGTGCTCTGGATCTAAGTGGTGAGTGAAAAGATGTTAATTTCTTCACCCAACAGAAAAATAATGCCGTTTTGAAAAAGACTCTCAGATATTATATTTTATTTATCTCCCTTAAATGTTGGATCTATCAATCCATCCCACCGCCTCTCATGCAATCGATTTTCAGAGTTAATTAGCTAAACACTTAAAAGAATGTTTCATACAGTTATCTGAACTCTTACCTTTTGCTTTTGTAAGAGTCAAACACAATTTGTCTCTTTTCCTCATCTCTATCACTCTTTCTCCCTCAGGTTGGTGAAAATACATTTGTCAAATGCATGTGGATGGAATCATGTGAGAAGCTACTCAAACAAGGTTAGTGTAGAAGGATACAAATCACATTTTAAACATATCTAGTGATACTTCTCATTGTTTTCAAACCGGAAAGTAGAAAAAAATGGGAAAAAAACGCAATTAACAAATTTATCAGTAAACATATTGTCGACATATTGTCTCAAAAATGTGTTATTCATGACCGCAATGAGATCAGTAAACAATCTCAGGCACCAGACACAAGCCCTAAATCAACCCATTACATCATTTCTATTATTTATCTCCATTTATCAAAACAATGAATTACTCAGAGGAGACACTTGTATCCCAGCTGTAGTGTTTTCCAATCAGGATAGGTCTTTTTTTTTTATCATATCTGTCGCCCCCTACAGTTTAGTCTATGTATAATTCCATGATACTACATGTAAATTGATCTATATGTTGTGTTAAAGATTAATAAATATTTAACCACTGAACACACTTATGCTTTACTGCATATAAAGCTATTCTGGTATGAATCTCTTCTAGTAGTTTTCAGTAAGAACAGGACTCTTAACATAAAACACTAGTGCAAATTAGTCAGTCAGTTTGAATATAATGGCACAACACTTCAATAAGACCCATGAAAGACTGATCTTTGAGAGTGAAAATATAAACATTTTTATTTGCTATTGTGGATTTTGTCATTTACTTACAGTGGTTGGTGTGGACATACAGTATAATAGAAGAATATGAAGCAAATAGTGGTTATAGAGTGGGCTACTTTAACATTCAGCACCAGAGCGGTGCATTGTCATGCCCTTTGTGATCCTATTAAAATACAGTCTTTAAAAACACTGAGACATTCAACCAAGCTTATTCAAGCACAAGCGTTAAAATGATAAAAAAAAAGTGATTATTGAACAGTAATATTTGTGAAGATCACTGGACCACAGCTTCGGTTTGTTTTAGGAATGTAACAAGTTTACATTTTGAGATTCAACATTCTGATTTATAGTGGTATTTGTTGAAACCAGAAATCGCTTCTTTTTCTCTCTGCCTTTGTCATCCATCTGACTTTAGGCCCTGTTTGCCCAGGTTTTTGGGTTGGCATGGCGACAGCGACTCATAGTTGTCCTCTTTTGGCGTTTTGGCCAACCCGATTTCTCTCTACAGAGTTCAGCTGAAAAAAAAAAAGTACTCACTACCTTCAGGTTGTATGTTTGTATTCATTTATTTTCACTCAAATAAATACAGCCTTGCTGAGCACAAGACTTCTTTCAAAAACATTAATAAATCTTACTGACTGCCAACAGTAGCGTAAGATATTATTAATCTATACTGAATTATGAAGATACTATTATTAATTGTTATAGAATTGTTAATTATCAAATTATTATCTTAAATTATTTAGTTTTTCTTGTTTCAAGCATTAATCTCACTAAAATGTATTAGATGTCTTTAACAAATATAGAAGGATAGAATTTTATACATGTAAGATACAGTATATGCTCTGAAAATAATCTTTTGAATATTAAAATATTCATTTTAAGTTTGCTCTTCATGTAAAATGATCTTAAGGTTTAGATTAAGATAAAAGTTAATATTTATCATTGATAAATATAGATATTTAGATATTAATAATACATATTTTCACTGCAAAACAAGACAAAAGTATTGATTAAGACTGATTAGAATGATCTTTGTCCTAAATATTTAGTAGCAAAAATTGTCAGAAAAATGTGGAGGTAGAAATTGCTCATGGAAAACTAAATTACAGTGAAAGAAATCTGAACTACCATTATAAGTGGAATTTAGGGGGAAAATAATTTATAACAAAACATATTTGTAACAATACGGCCCTCAAAAAAAAAAAAAAACCAAGGTTCCACCCACACTGTCACATGTTCTGTAGTTTGTTACTGAGATATTGAGAGTCTCACCCATCAGGATCTCGTCTTGCTGGCACACGGTTCTCACACAGATTTCTTTGTTGATCACATAGACTCTTGGAAGACTGCAGAAAACAGATGTCGTTTGTTTCACACGCACCATATCAAATACAAATCTCTTTGTTCAGCAGAGGAGAATGTCAACAAGAAAGAGAAAGCAGTTTGAAATGATGATGTGTGTGTTTGTCAGTGATTTAGCCACCTGTAGAGACAGAGTGAATGGATGCATCTCTTTATCGGGCGATGAACAGAGTACATCCTGGTGCAGGGGTATGTTTCCTCTCTGCAGTCTGTGGGACAGAGACAAGACTGCTATTGTCTTACTGTTGATGCAAGTGGTGTACTGTATATATACAAACTCACCTGGCGGTGGCAAAGCAGTGGCATCAGTGTCATGGATTTCTGGCAAGAAAAAGAAAAACACAGCAAACTAAAAACATGTAGAGGAGACCAGGGCTAGCTGTCACGCTTTTTACTCCAATGAATATTTTTCAGTGTGGGTTTATTTTTGAAAGTCAGTGTCTGTATAGAGACACATAACTTAAAGTCTCTGCTACATAAAGCTATTGAACATTTCTGCTGTTATGACTAAAATATACAGTTCATTTACAGGGCATATGGGCGGGGGGTGGGGGGGTTGTGAAAAACAAGAACTTTTTTTGGAAATTCCACTTTTTCTGAAATACTATTTGTAATTAAAATAAGTAATGAAATAGATTCTCTATACATGAGAGACCTTTTCTAAAAAAAAAATTCTCATAATTTCTGACTCTGATGCACAGTATTTGAAATCCCCCAAAGATATTTCTGATACTTCTGCTGTTCATTTTTCTTTTCTTTTCTTTTCTTTTCTTTTCTTTTCTTTTCTTTTCTTTTCTTTTTCTTTCTTTTCTTTTCTTTTCTTTTCTTTTCTTTTCTTTTCACAAACTATATAGTTAAAAATATCACGACAGAAATATTTTAAATGATATTTATTATAATAATATTTGACTTAAATGATTAAATAAAATAATTTAAATAAATTCCACAATTCCATAATTTTCAATAACTGAATGTTCTCTTTTACACTTTTTATTACAGATGAATTTACATGACTTTTCTAGTCAGTTTTTCATCTTCTAGTCATTTATAGGACTTAAAGTATTTTAGATTTACAAATAGCAATTTCAACCCAATAAAATATTTACAACTTGACATAACTAGAAATTAGAAAATTATTAAAATGTTTCCTTGATTTTTCATATACATTATTAATTTCTAGAAATCTAAACCACACTAAAACCACTAGTTATTAATCACTGATGTGTATGTAAAGAATATTAAAAAATATTTCATAGCCTTTTGGTAAAACAGCATAAATGGAATAGGTAACATCCTTAAATGATTATATAATTACATTATTTAAAAAAATACTCATCCTTGTCACTCATGAAAATATCCATGTGATACTGTTTAGGACTTCTGACTCCTTAATAGTTGCTGAGATATAATTATTGTGACAACTTCCCCATGAGCCTGGTCACATGCACACGCACGCGCACACACACACACACACACACACACACACACACACACACACACACACACACACACACACACACACACACACACACAGAATTGTTTATCAAAACAGTTGAATTAGTGAACAAAACAGAGAATTACCAGTTTGCTGTGCCTGGACAGTAACAAGTACTGTGAGAAAAAATAGCAGAAAAGTTTTATTGGCTGGGCATTCAAAAAGAATCATTCATTCATATAAATTAAATTAATTGGCTTCTGTTTTCATGTTTTGATGGAATTACCAAAGAAACAACAGCATAACAGCACAGAGACTGGATAGCTGCCCATCTTTCAGGGTCTTCACAGGGTCCAATCACAGCTCAGGGCCTGGAGAAAGCATGTTTATCATAACAAGCCTGAAATAACTTTCAGTGTGTTCAAAATTACAATGGAAGGAATGGAAGGCGGTTTCCACTTTAGCATAAAAAATAAAGGTTATTGTGATATGAAGTATAAAATCAATACACTACCATACAAAAGTTTGTGGTCAGTAAGTTTTTTTTTTATGTTTTTGAATTCTGTTAAGGCTGTACTTGATAAAACTTTTTATTATTACAATTTAAAATAACTGTTTTTATATTAATATGCGTTAAAATGGAATTTATTTCTGTGATGCCAAAGCTGGATTTTCATTACTCCAGTCTTCAGTGTTACATGATCTTTTAGAAATCAATCAGTCCTGCTACTTAATTTTGTGGAACTTATTCTTTCAGGATTCTTTGATGAATAGAAAGTCAAAAGAAGAGTGTTTATTTAAAACTGACTAGAATCATTCGTCCATTCAGACCAATTGCGAATGCAATTTTGTTTCGAGAAATCTGTCAGTTATCTGATCGGTCCCAGTGTATCTGTGTGCTGGAAGAGCAGATGTTGTCAAGACTTTGGAAGTCCAAAATGCAACCATTTATAGACATCCTCGAAAGACAGAACAAATGAATTCTAAAAGACACACTGCATGAGAAAACAGAACTGCAGATGGATGAAACCTGTTTAGATTTCCATTTGCCTGTGACTCATACAGATTCTCATTTATTGATGTCACAGAACATGAGTTCTCTGTTCTAAATCGCTCATTAAAGATATCAGTTACAGCTGTTCCATCTATCCAGCTTTGTCTGTTTCCTTCTCTCTCCCCAAGTCTTTTCCTCTAAGCCTGTATTTCTCGGTGTCCAAGACATGAGCTCACACTAAAGAATGTGCATTCCCACCCCTCTCTGTGGACTCAACAACCTCACACACACATATAGACACAGATGCACAAATTCTCGTCATTTGTCATAAACACATATGCATTACCTCAGACCATAGTTTTTCCTGAGGGAGCCATTACATATTCATAACTTGACAACTCAACTGTATAGTGCACATATGCATCAACCCGCAGACTCACATTCTGCATTCTCTTTCATATAAAGTGTGCATTTCTTATACCGCTGCATGTTGTTTCAAGAGGAATGCAGATTTGTACATATTTATCTCATTATTTATCTAACCACATTCGCTTCTGTTTTACTATGTGTGTTAAAAGCATTGACTAGATGATGTGTTATATGATGATTGTAATGATGTAATATTCTCAAAAGAATTGGTTTTTATAATACTTACGAATTTCCAATCCTCTGCTGCTCCTTGTGTTTTTCAGAATCCTTTGGCTTTACTTTTCCCCTCCCTTTCTCTTCCCTCCCCACATCATCCCTCCGCCTGTCTCTCTCTCTCTCTCTCTCCCTTTCTCTCTATTAGTCATTCGCTCTTCCCATTTTTATCCAAATTTTGAAGTTTTGTGTATATAGAGCTTTGCTATAGGTTTTATAAAAAACGCCACGTTTCATTTGTTTTATTGATTCTTTTCATTGCATTAGGTCAGGAGAGGGCACAACTGAGAATGCTGTAAGGGTTCATCCCACACTTAATTTTGTCTTGGGCCTTGTTAAGCAGTCTTGCATTATTAGGTCATTTATAGATCTTTGTGTTTTGAATACAAATATGCATGCATTAGAGATTTCTTCAACAATGTCGTTATTGTGTGTGGAACTCCTAAAAGAGAAATCTGCAGTTTTAATTTGTAGATTCATTAGTGTTCATACTATCATCTGGCAGCAGAGGTCAGCACAGAGCACTGATTGGCTGTTCTGAACATGTTGGACAGCCAACAATCATCATGCATTTTCATTGTATGGAAAAGAGCAGATTTTACATTTTCATAACTCTTTATGTTGTCTAGGGAATAAAACATCCATAAAATGAATAATAATGTGAATAATTAGAATATAATAAAAATATAAAATTAATTAAAATATTATTACAACATTATTAAATAACAAATATTTTGTATTTTTAATCCGTAGTTTTGTTTTGCTTTCAAGTAACAATAGCTAAACATCCTTTATGTATACGTTTTCTAGAAAAGCATTAAATTATAATAATAAGACTTTTCTTGAATTATTGAATATCTTGATTTTTTTTTAACCTCTCCAGCATTTTTATTCTTGCATAAATCACATTAAAAAGTATTAGATTTATGGTGTAAAATGGGATTTTGTAAATTTAAGATTCTCTGAAAACAATCTTAATCTTTTATTATTATTTTAATTACTATAAGTTTTGCTTAGCATAAACTGATTTTGATTTGGTTGTGTTGACAAAAGAATCCTAAAATTTTGGATGGACACCCCCAACCACCCACAACCAGAAAAATTGCATGAATAACATAAATTACATATTTGGTGATGTTACAGCTACATTGATCTTAACTTAATTATACAAGGTAAAAATGTTTAGGCCATGTGACACTTTTGCACACCAGTAAGTAATTTGCCAATTTTTTGGTAAGTTTCTAAGTAATTAAAAAAAATGTTCTTCCTATTAGCAAGTCATTTTCACAGTCTGTCAAGTGACCCAGATTAAAGAAATGCACAATTTTCTAATGTAGTTTCCCTATTGTTAGAGAGTGTAGTGCTCCTAAGGTTAATATTTGAAGACAACATGCCAAATTCATGTCATAGGGTTAATCTTTACAGAGAACATATTAGATCATATTAGATATTCTGTTTTAGGGCTGGCATGTAAATGTAAGGAAAGTTACCACTGCTGAAAATAAACAAATACTGACTCCCTGGCCCACCACATCCACAGGGATCAGAATCTATTTTAATTGGGGAAAACCCGCAATGCCTGGGATGGTGCAGTCCTGACCTGTAGCTTATCTGGTGCCTCCTTTAGGCCCAGTCAGACAGTCATCATGCAGTTGACACAACACGGCTGCATGTTTTCCCAATGTCCATACTGTGCTTTGGGATGATAGTCTAACTAGGTCGACAAACTGAGCACCAGAGGAGCTGTTGACAATTTGACATATGGTGGCATGATAAGAGAGAGCCAAAGCTGAGCTAGTCCAAACCCGTGAACACAGCGACCTGACGACCAAACGGTGGAATTCTGTGTGCTTCATCATGCCATGTGGGTCAGCATGAGGGAGACACGGTGGGTCCTTGAGTTGACCACAAATAGATAAGCGTGCCAGATCGTGTATACAATATAATATTGTAATGTTTATTGGAGGAATGTAATATCTCCTTACCCCTACCAAAAGAGCTTAACTCCCTTCAGTTTCCACTAAAGAGAAATCTCCTCATTTTCATGGGTTCTTGTAAACATAAATTACTGTATTTCCTCTTTTGGAAACTACAATTGGCTCTGTCTCACGGTATCGCTTACACTGACATCTATAAACTGGACCGAATGACAGTTTATAATAGAAAGTTTATAGTAGTAAGTAAGAGGTAAACTGAGATGTTAGGCATCTTAAATCTGTGATATTACAGTAGCTGCGAGTATAAAACAAGTCTTCATACAAACCCAGGCTTAGAGTGACCCTCTAGTGCCTCTTGTAAATAGCAAATTGAAGTAGAAAATTATAGGCTGTGTTCATAGCATAGTGGCATACTATTACTTCTACACTGACTTCCAGTTAAGATGCTTTAACACAAAATTGCATTTAACATGGAAAGTATTTTTTTTTTCTTTTTCTTGAGATGATAACAACAAACCTGTATTCCATACACACACGCACACACACATATATTGTTTTTAAATGTAAAGATCATTCTTATAGTTATTTTTGGTCCATTGTATGCCAGTAGGTGGAGAGTCTTAGTTAACCCTGGGTCATTCTAAACCCCTGGTTAACAGAATCCTGGTTTATCTTTTTTCTTATTTGACATTGCTTATTATTTTTTTGGAGTTAACTGTTTATCCTGGTTATTTATAAGATGATGTTTTGCACTGTATATTCCTAAACCTCGGGTCTGTGGGCTCATTCGCATATTTGTCTAAATTCAAAATATTGTTTCTCCCGCCTCCTCCTCAGACATGATGCTCATGCGGGTTGTCAGATTGAGGACATACAACACTAACCAGTGCAACTGACAATGGAGGGTGACAAGCCTTACACTGTAAGGTTATGAGCTGATTTATCCACATTTTAATATGCCTGTGGTAATGCTTTTGAGGTCAGGTAGAATGTGTGATCTCTGACCCAGTTCGTTTGCTGTCTTCCATGGCTGCAGTATGCTGTGTTTTCTGAAAACTGGCAACCCAGGCTCCTGAAATATTGGTGGAATAGTATTACTACAGAAATACTAGAAATACTACAGCAGCAAAATGTGATAAGTATTCTGAGTGAGTCATTGAATCATTTACTCAGACAATTTGTTCAAATTCACAGATTCAGAGATCTGTTTTCAATGGACTGCGAATCTGCTGATTTTGATAAAAGTAATCAGTATTTGCTGCTGTAATGCAAACGATCAGTTTTATATGTTGACTGCTACTGATCAAGATTAGCCAGTCTGTATATTGATATGTTTGTGTGATGTAATCATTATCCCTGCATTTTGCTGAGGTTTGTAGTAGGTTCTGCTAATCGCATTGCTGTCCTTGGCTCTGCTCTTACCGTCCAGCTCTTCTCCTGTCATTTTCATGATCCACTGCGTTCTATCTGTGTCTCCCACCACTCATCAGTTGTTGTGTCCTTCCATCCAGCTGTCCCCTGTGGAGTCTATCCCTGTACACTGGAATTTACTGGCCATCAAATCTCTGTTTATGACATTGTGCACATTTGTCTCATGTCTGAGATTTAATTTTACTAGCTGCAAAATGAATGAAACTAGTAAAAAAAACTATTAAGATTCATTTTTTATACACATGCAATATTAAACTGAGACCTGTGTGTTGTTTAAACAGGTCTCGTAGGTGGTGCCCAGGTAAAGGTTTATTTTTAAAAATGACAAAAACTGAAAATCATTATAGATTGTGCATCATTCCGAATTAAATTAAGAACTGAATGCATTTTAAATGGCATGAAATAGAATTTAAAATGAGATGGTAATGAAAACCTTTTCTAATCATTTGTCTCTCAGTTAACCAACTTGACTATGTTAGACCAACACTAAACCAGTGCTAACCAAGTTTAGACCACATTTAACCCAAAAATTATGCTGGCCTAAGCCAATAATATATTAGTATTGTTTACTATTCATTAATATTTTGAATTAATTTTTTTTTTATTCGTTTTCATTTTAATTTTAGTTTGTCTTAGTAAGTATGTTTTTGTCATTTTAATTTTTTTATTTTTTATATTTCTGTTTTGATTGAATTTATTTCAGTTTAGTTTAAGTAATTTTAGTAAATATATTTTCAATATTTTAAGATAAGGTTTTTTTATCTAATACTTAGAAAATATAAAGGTGACTTGTAATAGTTTTAGTTTTAGTTCACTGGTTTAGTACTTAGTTAAGTACACTGGCTGAACCTTTTTCCCAGTTAGGAAGTGTAAACAAAGAAGCAGGAATAACTTTATCTGGTTGCAGACCTGCACTCCTATTGGTTACTGTCGACTAAATGCTGCTCATTTGCACAAAACTGAGCTCAACTTTGTTGCGCTGCCAACTTTTGTTAACAGAAAATGATGTCTGGTCCCTTTGTCACTCAAAAGCCTCGTCTGTTTTATTGGCCATGTCACCATTGAAGCTCCTCTGCAGCTCCGAACAATGATGCAGATGCAACACTACTGATATTGCGCATCTCTGAACAGCAGATTTCCAGAAAGCTGATGGCATGAAGTGACACTGACTGATGAAACACATAATATTCTTTCACCTTGTCATCTACTATAAGAATACAACAATATCATCAACTAGGGGAGAATGTAGACTGTATTAATGCATCTGTGAGGGAATGCACATAATTTGACCTGACTTTGACCTGCATGCTAAATGAATGCTCTGTACCGAACCAGAGAAGGACAGATCACAATGTTTCATAGGAGAGATGAAGAGGTGGTGAAGAACATGAACAGGGAGAGAGAAGCAGGGTGCAAAGAGGGGACACAGAAAGGTGCTGATGTGTTCAGCAGTCTAAATAGATGGACCTGAGGCTATTTATAAAACCATCTGCAGAAGGGCTCACATAGGCCCCATAGTGAAGCCCAGAGCTGATATAATGAATCTTTAGGATTCATGGAGGGGGTCAGAGGAAGACTAAATGAAGGAATAATCAAAACACTGAACAATGTTAGAAAATAAAATTAAATACATAAACTGTAGGTTGCAGACAATACTGAGTAATAAGATTATTATCTAGATTACATAGATTCAAAAAATTAAACACATGTAATCTGATTATATTACATTTAAAATACTTACTGTTACTTTTTTATTGATTACATGATTATTCACACAATGAAAGTAAATTCTTCATATTTTATCATTCCTCCACAATCTTTTAATTTTCTATCTAAAAACACCTGTGTTTGAAAAGACTTCCAGTTTTTTGAAAGTGCACATAATTACACAGAATTGATCTTCTTCTTTTTTTCTAAAACACGACAATGGACAAATTAATTTCCATTTTGTATTTACATATAAAACTTTTTTTGTCAGCTGAATCTTTTTGACATTATATGATTACCTGAAGTACCCTCTGAATTTAATAATAGTAAGTATAATAATAATTAGTCAATAATTTAACAACAGTTTTTCATGTTTACAGTTTTGTTGATGGTTGATGCAGGTAAACAAATTAAAATATAGTTTTTTTTATTTTTATTGTTTGTTTTTATTAATTATTTATTTAATTTAACATTTTTAAAGATTTAATAATCAACTCTTATTGACTTAGGAACCTCTTGCTGGTTCCTTCATAAACCCCAGTTTGAGAAGCCCTGACATAATGAAATATTTAATGCACTTGTTAATAACAAAGAATGGAATACATTGTCTTTCTATTTGCATATCAATATGATATCAGTAAAAGATATTCAATTCAAATCAATGTTATGAACTAGGTCGAAGGTAATCTAAAAGTAGGCAAAACTAATCAGACTATAACTAAAATCTGTTATGTGTTTACATTACTAACTATATGTATTTTGTAATATACTACAATTTGTAAGTAAGCACTAAATGCAGAAAAGACAGGGTGGTCTTGATGGAAGTGAAGTGAAGTGACGTGACATACAGCCAAGTATGGTGACCCATACTCAGAATTCGTGCTCTGCATTTAACCCATCCAGAGTGCACACACACAGCAGTGAACACACACACACACACACACCGTGAACATACACCCGGAGCAGTGGGCAGCCATTTATGCTGCGGCGCCCGGGGAGCAGTTGGGAGTTCGGTGCCTTGCTCAAGGGCACCTCAGTAGTGGTATAGCCGGCCCGAGACACTTCATCTGAAGTGTTATAATGCATGATGAGGTCGGTATAGTTTATCAACAAATACTGACGTACGCATATGTGGATGTCAACTTATAAGTGTAACTTGAGAAGTGCATATTATATAACAGACTGAAGAGAGTAAATGAGTCACCAAAACAAGTTTATTCAAACATGTATAAACATTAAAACAACTGGTTTGAGGTAGAAACAGTGTTTATGTATTCCACCCACATCTGTTGAGCATTATTAATCTACATCTACAAGTTTTCCTCTCTACACGTTAAGTGAATACTTATACATTGCAACTGAGAAGTCTGTTGGTAATTGCAGTATTGTTGGTTTTAGTATTACCAGCTCAATATGAGAAACACTGAATTGTTGTGGCCAAAGTATCTGAACACTAAGCCATTCTTGAATGAAAATTGTCTACTTAACCATGTCCAGACACTAATAATCCAAAAAGAAATAAAAAATTATCCTGAAAAAAGTCCTGATAAATACATTGTTTCCACAAGCAGCAACTGTTTTCAACATTGATCATAAAATAATAATGTTTGAGCATCAAATCAGGATATTAGAATGATTTCTAAAGGATCATGTGACACTGAAGATTGCTAAAAAATTCAGCTTCTTTGTATTGAAATAGAAAACAGTTATTTTAAATTGTAATAATTTCTAATGTAACAATATTACTGTTTTGATCAAATAAATGATATAAAATGATATAAAAAAACTTATATTCCAAAATATAAATGCTATATAAAATCTTGAAAATAAAGTACATTTTTGCTGTCGTGCATGAACTTTATCTCTCCCTCCGTCCCAATATCTCTTTTTCCGCTTCCACCCCTCCTCTCTCATACATCTTCTTGGCCTCCTCTTGTGCCTCCAGCTCTCTCCTCATCTCCTCTTTCTCTGTCTTCAGTAACCAAGGTCCCCCGAGGTAAGACAGGATCTCATCAGGCCCGGGGCGAAGCCGGGGCAGCGGGTTCAGCAGCTTTCTCAGCAAGGTGAGGACGAATGAGCTTAAAGAGTCAAACTGCGGGGGCACATCAATTTCTGCTTCATTCTCCTCCCTCACAGTGTCTTGTGCCTCCTCTCTCTGTTCGATTCGGTTGAACCAGTCTCTATACTTGCAGTAGGAAGGGTCATCAGAAGTGCTCTCCTCCCAGGGGAAGCAGCTCGTCAGCAGGCAGTATATGAGGATCCCCAAAGCCCAAGTATCCAAACTGGGCTCCACGGACATCCAGATGTCCTCCGCTTCCTCTGCATCGCTGACTGTCTTGGCGCCCTCTACCTCGGGCACACAGAAAGGTGAGTTGTACCACACAGCACGGACCTCGGTCCCCTGTGCTCGAGCCAGGCCAAAGTCGCCCAGTTTGACCCAGCGACAAGCACGGTCACACAAGAAGATGTTCTCTGGCTTGATGTCACGGTGCACAAAGCCAAGAGAATGGAGATGAGACACAGCACCACTCAACTGAGACATCACACGTTGTGCAGACTCCTCACTCACCCCCTCCTACAGAAAAAGACAAAGAGATTCCTTTTTATATATACTGATTATTAGAATTATTATTTTATCATTTTTAATGTATTATTATTAACATTTTACATGATATTGTTGTAACATTTTACATAAAATGTTATTTTATAATTATTATTATTATAAAAATTACACATAATATTGCTTATTTATTTGTTGACTTACTTGTATATTTATTCATTTATATAACACCTTATTTTTCCTATTTTCATTTTTATTGTTATTATTATTTGTATATGTCAATTTATTATTATTATTATTATTACATTGAATATTTGTTTATTTCCATTTCTGGCACCTTATAATTTCCCTTTTTCCAATAATATTTCCATTGCTGTTTTATATTTTATTATTTTTATTATTATTGATTTTTTTTTCTTTCTTTCTTTCTTTCTTTCTTTCTTTCTTTCTTTCTTTCTTTCTTTCTTTCTTTCTTTCTTTCTTTCTTTCTTAAGTTATAATGAGAAAAAAAGTGAAGAAAGAAAAAATTCTTTCTTCACTTTTTTTCTCATTATAACTAATAGTGTTATTTATTTATTTACTTATTTACCCTTGTTCAATATTATTACTTTTTGTATATGTTCATTTATTATTATTATTATTATTATTATTATGTAAAATAACTAGCCTTAATGTAATTTTATATTATTATAATTTTTCCATTTTAAAATTAATCTTGTTATGGCAATTCTTATGTTTATTTATTTAATAATTTATTTTACCTTATTTGCTTGTTTTTCATTATTGTTATTGCTATTTTTTCAGTTGTTGTTGTTTTTATATTGATTATTTATTTAAACATTTCGGGTACATTATTTTCATTTATGTATGTATGTATTTTTTTTCCCTTTCAATTTATTTGTTGTATGTATCGATGCTTTGGAAATATTATTTATTCCAATACAGCCCAGTAAAAATGGAAAGAGTGATGAGATGACAGAAGATCTGTGTGTTCTGTATTTAATCTGCTCTTCAGCGGTGCTCCAAGTACTCCCATTAAACAGCATTAATGTATCAAGGCTGATGATAGGAGCTGCTGTTTTTGGCAGGAGAATGAGAACAGGGAGTGAGGATATCAGACAACAAGTACGTGCCTGAATAATCAAAGATACATTGTTCCCTGGAAAGATGTCACTACGAAAAATGCTCCACTCATCATGCATGCGTCATCATAATTTCAGTTCCAGCCCAGGGACCATTGTAGAGGAGGAGCCATTATAAGGTTGTCTAGTGGTCATCTAAATCACTTCTGAACAACTTGAGGGTGAGTAAATGATGTCAGAATGTGACTTTTTGTGAAATTAAAATCAGTCAAGTCTACTGTTTTACTGACCTCTGACACGATGACATCATACAGGTCGCCATAGAGACCAGCCTCCTGGGCAAAGACATAGTTAGAAGGAGTGGAGTAGAAGATGCCTATAGCCCGTGTTAAAGAAGGGTGTGTGCAGTAGGAGATGGAGAGATTGTATTCCCGCAGGAAAGCTTGAAGAGTGGTGGAGCTACGGGGGAAGAACTTCAGAGCCATTGGGGTTCCTGCAAAGTTCAGAGATTGCTAAAGTAAGAAGTGCTTCGCTTTCACCAAATATACACCCTATCTTGTTTGTCACAGTGCTCAAAGTGAACTAAACAGGTGAGCACAAATCAACTGACCTCTCCTCCGATGCACAGCCAGCATCACCTTGCCGTACGAGCCCTCTCCCAGCTTTTTGATGAGCTTGAAGTGCTGTGATGTCACCAGTGATGTCATGGACTGAGCCGTGAGGTAGCACAGCTCGTCCAGTTCTTTAGGTGCAGTCTGACAACAATACAACAGCAAAATTGAAATCATGCAATGATCATTTTCAGTCAGTAGGCTGTGTGAAGCCTCCACTTTTGTTTTATGTAATCTTTGCAAAAATTAAAGTTGACATGAATTATTAAAAATAAGCTGATAAATATTTTCATGTTATAACTGATAAATGCATGTTTATTATCTGATCCTGATCAAATAATCAAAGACAAATTGGTTGCTTGAGACAATGATCAGTTAGACAACTGTGCAATTAAATTGCATCCTTGTATTCCAGAGAGCTGTGTAATAATAATAGCTGTAATAACTATCCATATGTCAGTTCTTTCACCAGCCTTCACCTTTATGTCACACAGAGAATGGTCAAACTATACCACAAGCCCATTAACACCTTGACGGCCCTGAAATAGCTTGGGTGTATATTACAAGTGTGTTTTACATAACACAAAGCAAGCAGCTCATGTTTACATTACACCCTATTCATCTATAAGGGACATGTGTTGATTAAAGTTCCTAGAAGTGGGCATCACCCCAGTCCTATGTGCGTCTGTGTTCGTGTTTTTACTATGCAAGTCTATGTAACCTTCACTAATGCCATGCAGCTGAGGAGCAGCACCATGCGCTTCCAGAGCCATCAAAGAACATGTAATTGTGGTATTCAGTTACAACTTTATAAGTCTGTGATGTAGACCCGGTGGAGTGGTTGTATGAGTGCGTTGCTAGGCACTGAGAACAGCCTTTATCTTACTGATAGACGTCTCTGGCAGTGGCCTTTGATAAGGTGCCAGGAGTAGACGTGCAGGCTCTAGCTTGTTACATTTTCCATGTAACCTTCATGCCTGTAATGTACAGTAAGACTAATGCTGATTTTAAAACTGAATTTTAAGAATTTCATCTGTCTTTTGCTGTTAGGCATTAAAATTTTTTTTAGGATTTTACCCATTCAACCCCTTGTAAATCAGTTTTTGAAACCATATCACAATTATCTAGCATTGATTAACCATTCAGAATACTTTTGAAATACAAAAGTTTTGTAAATATGTCAATATTGGCACATAGTGCAAAGGGCTGTCTATCTGTCTGTCTATCAATCAATCAATCAATCAATCTATCTATCTATCTATCTATCTATCTATCTATCTATCTATCTATCTATCTATCTATCTATCTATCTATCTATCTATCTATCTATCTATCTATCTATCTATCTATCTATCTATCTATCTATCTATCTATCCCTCTGTCTGTCTATCTATTTTAGTCTCTTATGCTTACCAGTAATAGTGTGAAATATTATTGCAATTTAAAATAAAATAACAGTTTTCTATTTTAATATTTAAAATGTATTTTATTCCTGTGATTCAAAGCTGAATTTTTAGCAGCCATTTCTCCAGGCTTCAGTTTCACACAGTCCTTTAGAAATTGTTTTTGTAAGCATATTTGGTGCAGTTACTATCAATTATTATTGATAGTCAATTAATTATAATGGTTCTTATTTTATTTATTTTTTTAGAAATCTTTGATAAATAGAAATTTCAAAAGAACAGAATTTATTTGAAATAAAAATCTTAAATAACATTTTTTATGTCTTTACTGTCACTTTTATTCAGTTTAATGTGTCTTTATTTATTTCATTTTTTCTTTTTCTTCTTTCTTTTTTTTTTTTTTTAAAAATCTTACTTAACCCAGATTTTGAATGTGTATCATGGTTTCCACAAAAATACTAAGCAGCAAAAACTGCCTGCAATATTGATAATAAAAGAAATATTTCTTCAGCACAAAATCAGCATATTATAGTAATTTCCAAAAGATCATGTCACTGTAGACATGCTCTTTGAGTAATGACTGCAAAAATGTTAATTTTATACATTTTTTAATATATATTTTAAATACAAAACAGTTTTTTAAGTTGTAATAATAATTTACAATATTACTGTTTTTTAATGCATCCTTTTTGAGCAAAACATTAAAAATCTTTATCAGAAACTTTTGATCAGTATTGTACATATTTACTGTGAAACTCAACCATCCTTTCCCATTTAATTGCAGTGACAACCCTTTTCACTTTTGTATTTCAAAATGATTTCGAATGGGTTATCAGTGACATGCAATTGGATATGTGCAGTATGTACAGTATGTGCTGTGGAGAACGGCTGGAACGCTTCATATTAACCACAGGTGTATAACACAGCTTTAAAGATTTAGCCGGATAAAACCTGAAAAGTTTTTCAGTCATGATTTTCTTCTGTAAAGCTGCCATTCACCATTAATGAAATCAGCAATGAATGTTTTCATTTGTTACAAGTACATGTGGTGTTTTGTGAATGGCGGTTTTAGATCACATGGCATTTCAGGTTTTATCCTGTTAAATCCTACATATAGTCTATATATATATGTGTGTGTGTTATTCTTACATATTTTAAATATTATTTATTAATTTCTGGTAACAATTAGGTACTAATTAATGTGTGCTGTTATGAAATGGAGAATTTTCCATAAGAGCAGTATTTGACTCACAGTCATTGTCCAACGCTGCAGGTCTTTCAGGATGTCTTGGAAACAGTCAGTACCTCTCTCACTGTCTCTTTCCCATCTGTACAGGACTGAGATCTGAGTCAAACTGTCTGTTACTTGTTATCAACAAACAACTGAGATTGACACGCAGTTATTGTTGTCAGTTAATGAATGTGAGTATCAGTTGCTACTGAGTATTTTTATATCTGTGCTCTCTCTCTCTCTTGATCCTCAATGAGTCTGACGGCCCTCACTCATGCATGCCTGCTACCTCTGCTCTCTCTCTCTCTCCCTCGCTCTTCCCTTTTCCCTCAAAAATTCCTCTGCATATTTCCATCCCAGATAGCCATGTTCTACAACAGTGAGGCATGCAGCCCCTTCCCAGACGTCTCACTCGCTCTCTTTCGTCTTGTACGTCAGTAAAGCATCCCAATGTGTTCCACCTGTCATCTGCAACACTTTATTGAGTTCCTGCTGTTCCCTGCAGTCTCTTTCCTAATCCTCCTCTCTCTCTCTTGATCTCCCTTCTTCCTACTAGTGCTATCACTTTCATACATTCCTCCTACTGTGCAGAACAGCAGCTCTGCTGGATCAAGTGAGATTGAAGAAGATAACAAGACATTTACAGTTTTGAAATCGAATTACTCCTAAGCTCTTGACCAAAGCATTATCATTTTGATATAGCATAATGTCCATTTTAGGAGTATTTAAAAATATGCAGTCCAATATTGCAGAATTTTTTGCAAGAATAAAAATAATCCTAGTGTAATCATTTTACTTGGTTTTGGACTGTGACATTACCAGTCACACATATATATTTTTTTATTATTCATGTAAACAGTTGAAAGTATTTTGAATAAAAAAAAATTTTAATCTATGTACAAAATAATATATGAGATGTAGACTTTGGTAAATGTTTTAACTTTAAATATGGATGAGCGATTATTTTATATCTTTATTTATTAATCACAGCACTAAAGACTTAACACGATGCCCCTGGTTTAGATGATTGTTTTAGATTTAATATAGTTGAATGTACTATCTTGTTAAATACTATCTTATTTAATATCCTTGTATAAATATCAGCACTTTCAAAGCACTGCTGGATAAGAAGAATTATGAATATATATAAATGAGAACAGTTTAGAGTCATTACAAAAAATGTATCCCCTATTTTTGTTTTATTTAGCTTGTTTGTTTGTTGGTTTTTCTTATTTAACCTGTAGATTTTGCCATCTGTTTGAGTGACAAAACAGCTGAAAGCTTGCAGATCCTAATACAACCATCCTCTCCATGTCAAACTTCTGCTCAGCGCTGCCAGTTCACATTCTCTCTTTCTCTATCTCACTCTCAGTTTACCCTGAACCTCAACTCTCTCTCTGAACTTCACTATTAATTAATCTCTACATTTACACCTCAAAAAGATTCTCCTTGATATCTCAAGTACAATATGGCTACTGTATATTACGTAAGGCAAACAATCCCTGTTATCACAACCGTGCCCGTTTCTATTTCTCCAGCTGCTCTACATGCATGAAGCTGTTGCTAATACAGTCTCCTGTTGACTTCAGTGAGGCTTCATCAGTCCCTCTGGTCTCATTTCCATTCATAATCTGAACTATGCTTCTGTCACTCCCCTGCTGTTGAAGAATGTCACATGATATGTCTTTAGCATGTTACCCAATACCCAAAATATGCAGATAGGTAGCAATGAATGTGTTTGTATTGCAATTAATGGATTTAATTACTTACATTAACAACAAATTAAGAAGTATTTCAAATGTGTTCATTTTTAAATCTTTTACAGAAGTGTGAAACTGTTCTTCACAGTCATAGTCGTGGTGGTGTTGAGTTATTCTGCATGAATGTGTTTGGGTGCATGCATATTTTTATTTTCAAGTAGTATAGTTTAAGGCTCACTGTCTGTTTTCTTATAACCTTTGAGTGGTTTCTGCAAATATTCAGTTTGAGTGACTTGGTATGAAATCTCTGTCATCAACTGGCCATTTTTATCTAAATGTAGTGAGAAAACCACCCAGCTCAAAGTAATCTGTTACATGTTACTTTCATGAAGCATACAGATTGTAAAATATTTTTTTTTTTTGCAAAAAATGCAAAAATGCAAATGCAATACACCACACATTGTAATTTTTTAAGTAAAAACTGCCCTAAAATATTCTTTGGAGATAAAAGTGAAACTTGAGTTCAGCTGACACATGAAAAATGTGAAAGTGAGAATGATTATTGCTTAGGTATGCACTATGGTAATATATTTCCCTTTAGTGCCATCATTACATTTCTAAGTAATGTTCTGTACAATAAAGAGCAATAACGCAGCCAGTCATGAGACTTGAGAGTATTTGTATGAATATTTTATAGTATATTCACAAAAATAAGTGCTCCTCAACCAGGGGCCGAGGCCCATTAGGGTGCCTCAGCAAACATTGAAGGGGTCTGCAGGATGATTTAGACTAAATAATCTTACTTAATTACATTTCAAATAATAATAATAATAATAATAAAATAGAATGTAAATGTATAAAATATAAAAATTAAACTTTTTTGTTATTAACAAACAGAATACTTTAAACATTAACACAAAAAATAATTTGATCATTTGAAAAGAATTGGCAAGTGAGGTTTCTGTTAATAAAAATGATTATAGCAGAACATACTGGAAGAAATATTCTAGTTTATGCGAGGTGCCTTTGAATATTGTGTTGAACTCTGGGGGCCCTTCAAGACAAAAAGGTTGAAGGTATAGTATGTTGTAGATTTTCTTCATCTGATTTGATCTGATTGAGAACATCGCCACTATGTGGGCACTGCGCGCTGTAGCATCACTGTAAAGTAAGTAAAGAAAATATCAGATGATACTTGTCATCTCTTCATAACTCAAAGGCTCGTACAGGTTAACATGACACCCAAGTGCCACACATGTTAATAGCACATAGCAGCTCTTGCTGTCAAAATAAATGACAGAACTCATAAAGGTGTTTAACAGCGTCACCAAAACGATACCATTACATTTGTTTGCGCATTATATAATATTCATATACCAGATTTTCACGTCACAGTCTAGATTCATACAGTTCGATGCTTTCACTGTATGTCTACTATTCAAAATCACATAAAAAAATCATTGTTAAGATAGTAGTTCCCCATGGCTCATGAATATTCAAATCTCTGAGAGCGCAAGGGGGCGCGGTCCGTCCGGTTGCGGGGAAACGGAAGCGGAAGTGCCGCCATCTCCTCGTACAATCAGAGCAACAGCAGGGTCACTTCAGACGTTATTTACGACAGTAGCGCTGTTATATTAGTATAAGCGGCTGTATGACACGTTATATGTTTAAATGACGAGCACGACTCGAAGGGCGATAGCTGTGAAGGAAAACCGCGCTGAGCGTCACTCTGACACGCACTCAGGCGCGTCTCTTTATGAGTTGAGTTAGCATAGCGCGACGCTTGAGTCTGTTAAATGAGTTTTTTTAGTTTAGCGTCGTGACAGAGGCAACAGCGCGTCCCTTTACCCCCGTCTCCACTGATAATAACCCGCTTTCTGCTGCTCGGCTGGATGTCTGGTCGTGTTTGAGAGGAAGAACAGAAGCTCAGCGGTAAGTAGCCTCGGCTAGCTGCTCTCTAGTGCACTTGGCAGTGATCTCTTTCTATCAGTTTGGAGCGCTGAGGGCTTGTTCGGGGCTGGAGTTACTTTAGAAGAGTTCCATAACGGCTGGGAGTGAATGCTGCTTCATTTGTTAGCTGGGTGAGGTGTAGAGAGGTCTGTGCTGTTGTCTGATAGCCCTCACTGTCTTCTGCTCAGACAGAGATAAACAACACGCCGCTTTAAGAGATCTGATGCAGATTTGCAGAACTGTCAGATTTCATGCACATTTCCGAGCAAAAGTTGTCATAGATAAGTTCAGTGGATGTTGTTTATCACCTCATCGACTTGCTTTTAAAAACCACCTGTTGACCCCTGATTTAACTGTTTTGAATGGAGGTTGTAGTTAAAGGTCTGGTCTCATTGACAACGGTTTATTCAGATTTTGTACTTTGTTCCTGTATCCTGAAGGCGGGTGTGGGACTGTTATCAGGTCAACGCTTTATACAACAGAGCTGCACATTAATACACCCTATCAACTACTACTTATCGCCTGTTCTTCCTGGATTGACCGAAGCTTAGAAGGACATTTTTATTATATTTGCCTTCAATGTAGTCAAAGGTGCTAGTGTGGTGTGATAGTTTATTAATATGATCAGGTCATGTTAGTAACTCCCTTGTTCCTGTGTTATACCTGTGTTTAATTTAATGTTAACCATGTAAACGTGACGTAATTAAATAGTAGTGAAATAATAGTCCGATGTATTTTTTTTATTTTTATTTATTTATTTATTTATTTTTTGATGGAGCTGTATATTTTAGACAGAATATGCATGTCAAAGTTTGGGGTATTTTTTATTCTATAATACAACCGGTGTTTTATAGCGCATGTGTGATATAGAGCTGACATTCAAGGAGGGACTAAACGTGTTTATTTTATTTAGATGCTCAAAACTGATCAAAAATATGCAGTTTGGTTGAGATGTTGTTTATATGGACAAAATGTAAGTTTAAATACTGATAGCTTGTAATATACATCAGTGCGATTTTTATAAAACTATAACGGACTACTTGCATAAAATGCATATAGTTAAATATCAGTTGTCAATCTGTATCTTCTAATATTATGTCTTCGTAAGATGATATTTAATTCTTAGTTTTATGATCAGAGCTCTGCAGTTTTAATTACATAGAATTCAATGCAGGAGCTTACTATGATTATTGAGAGAAAAATTATCCTTAAAATCCCGTTGTTTTATATTTGATACATAATTGATGTATGGATAATCAAATAAGCCTAAATGGCTTCCATCCAGTAAATATTAATCTTGAAATTCTTCTTAAAAATCATGAAATAATTAACGGTAAAAAGATACAATACCATGATGTGAAGGTGGACATTTTTACTACTATGCCGAAAGCCTTTTTTTTTACTAAAAATATTAGTTATCATTCAGAGTGCAAAAGGCATGTAGTCGTATTTGTTCAACTGCTTTTAATCATACTGATAATTTAGCGACTTTATAAATCGATGTATCACATATGATAAATTAGACTTTATAGTGAAGTGATAGATGTTGTGTTTATACATCACAGCAGGTGTTGAGCTTCAGCTTTGTTTCTCTAGGCCTACACCTAGCTGATGTTACAGATGAGCAATGTACAGTGCCTTCAGGCATGGTGCGCTATTACTGCATTTTCTCTATTGTCAAAGAGAGGAATTTTATGTCTTTTGTGTTTTTAAGCCTCCACAGTGCTGCACGAGCTTTCATCCCTGTATGTTGTACCTCCTGTCTAAATCTCTGTTCTTCTCATAGTTATTTCACCCCACATCTGTGCTTCTGGGCCCTCATGTGGCCGCCGTGTGGAGGTTTGGAACAGTGGACAGGCTAAACAGTGAGAGACCCCGACCTGAGTGCACACACACAGAGAGATCGCGAGGGGGGGAGAGAGAACGACACTCCCAGGTATAGTACACCTCACACACACTTCCTGGAGCCAGACTTACACGTCATCAGATGCTCTTGTGTTTACAGGACTTTTAGGTTGGGGAATTCCTGGTGCTGCGCTCTCATGGTTACAGAGGGTGCACGTTACTGGGGATATTATGTTAGATTAGGTCTTTTTTTTTTGTCGATGGAGAGATGAATGGCGTTTGAATAGCAGCCAAAGCATTTCCTTTTTGTTTTCTGATAAACGTCCTGCTGGTACCTCCTGGTCATTCTTAGATATTTCAGTCTCAGAGCTGATACACTCCCTTTTGAAAAATGTGTAGCCTTTGTTTGCCTTTGTACCTGTCCATATTAGCGTTTTATTGACATTGCTTTACAATGTTCCAGATTTTGCAGAACCTGATAGCCAGCCTGTTGCCATGTCGACATCATCGCTGCGGCGACAAGTGAAGAACATTGTTCACAATTACTCAGAGGCAGAGATAAAGGTTAGACTTTTACCTTTGTAACCCAGCTTTCATTTTCTCTGTTCTTCTTTTCACATTCTTCTTCATCTTAGCCTTGAAACAGGCTTCTTATTCAAAGTCTTTTAGTTCCTGATAAATGTTTTGTATTTCTGCTCTTCATTTCCCCTCCCCCGATTGAATGAAATTGTTAGCAGTCATACAAAAGAGACAGGAATTCATTCATATGTTTACATCAGTAATTTTAGTTTAGGGTGAAAAACAGGTGACCAAAAATGCTGAACACATAGTCTTCGTAGTGAATTAAGTAATCTCATCACATACATTTTTTTTGCATAGAATTCCTGCCTAAATAGTAAAAGTGCGTCACAATGTTGGTCAGTGAAATAAAGTTATGTTTGGAGTATCATACTACTGGACCACTCTAGTACATACTCTTTCTGTAGTATTTGCACAGTCTGTTCTTTTTATCTGCTTAGATTATAAAGATAACCACTATATTCTCTAAGTTGTGCAGTATATAACAGAGCGTAATGCAATGCAATGCACTGACCTTCAGTTTCTAGTGCTATAAATGAACTGGAAGCAATAACAGCTACTTCAGTGGTATATATGGTACAATGGCAGTTCTTAACCTGTTGTTTGTTTGTTTTTTAACATTTATTATTATTTTTAATTCTTTTTTTTTTTTTTACTTGACAACACTAGCTGAATAAACATGCAGTGTTATGCAGTCATGTAGCATACTTCTGTTTAAAATTTTTAAAGTTGCATAGAGTATAGTTTCAAACACTTACACATACTTAAAATTACAGTATTCAGTAAGCATGAAAAGACACAAGTTTGATTTTTTTATTTTATTTTTCTCAAGTTAGGGAAGCAACCTCTAATGACCCATGGGGTCCCTCTAGCTCTCTGATGTCAGAGATTGCTGACCTGACATACAATGTAGTGGCCTTCTCAGAGATTATGAGCATGGTCTGGAAGAGACTCAACGACCATGGGAAGAACTGGAGACATGTATATAAAGTAAGTTTGACAGTTTTACCCTCACTAGTGGCAGATGTGGTATATGAGGTTATAAACACAATCTGATTGTATTTTTACTTCTGCTCTTTCTCAGGCTATGACTCTGATGGAGTATCTGATAAAGACAGGTTCAGAAAGAGTGGCACAGCAATGCAGGGAAAACATCTACGCCGTTCAGACTCTCAAAGATTTCCAGTACATTGACAGAGATGGCAAGGACCAGGTATACACAAACAAGAAGTTATATTTATACACACGTGCACATGAAACATGTTATCTCTCTTTCAGAATGGAAATAAAAGGAGAGCTCTCAGTGTTAGTTTTGAAGTGTCCTTCATCATGTTAGTAATGGTTCTCAAATGTGTTTCGCACACTACAGCAATCTCTCACTCAAGGTCTCTATGTGCAGTCAATTCAAATGCCATGACTTTCAACCAAGGTCTTTCTCCCACTCACATTTAAACCACAAAAAACTTCAGCCCAATAGGTTTTATTTTATTTTAGTAACCCTAATAACATGTTTGTCACATGCACTACCTCAAACTCAACAACATGTAGTTCAGATTGTTAAATTATTAATTCTGATGCTGGACAATTAAACGTACTAGAATTACACACTTGCTTTGTGCAAAACACAGTAAGTTCATATGTAACATTACATATTGTCTGCATGTTTCAGGGTGTGAATGTACGGGAAAAGGCCAAGCAGCTGGTGACTTTGCTAAAAGACGAGGAGAGGCTACGAGAGGAGAGGATACATGCTCTCAAGACCAAAGAGAAGATGGCACAGACTAGCAGTGGTAAGAACTAGAAGTGCTTTGCAGTAGGAAGGGCTCATAAAGGGGTCAAGGCAGACACTCAAATGAATGTCAGCACCCTTATAAAAACACTTTGAGTGCACTTCACAGCTTTGGCCAAGTATGGATGTTGGCAAGCATTTTGCTCTGGAAGCAATTTTAGGAACCGATACTCCACCATCTATTGATGCATCATAATGGCTGTCATTTGACTCCTCCCTTAGCATCTTCGGCCCCTTCTGCTCCTGCTTTAGGGGGAGGACTGCCCTCGGGAGCAGACGCTGAGCAGGCGTGGCCCCAGAGCACTGGAGAGGAGGACCTGCAGCTCCAGCTGGCACTGGCCATGAGCAAGGAAGAGGCGGAACAGGTAAAGTCTCTCAGCCAATCGGCGATCAGGTTTTCAAGCTGCAGGTAAAATGTACTACTGAGATGGTTCAGAGACAGAGGAGGATGAATAGTTGTTCTACTAGAAATGGAAAGAGCTTTGTTGGCATACTTAATGTGAAATTTGATTTTAGCAGAACTATATGTAAGGGATAATGTGGAGTCAGCTGGTCATATGCAGAATAAATCATGAGGTGGTGATCAGATCTTAATTTTGTGAAATTGAAATACTAACTGTACATTATCCTGCTTATTAAATGGAAATAAATTATGTAAATTATGAGTTTTTTTTATGTAAAGAAAGTTGAGACCATGCTGCAAGGTAGCACAGGAAATTGTTTGCCTGAGACAGTGTTCAATTATATAGTTTAGTGGCCAATTATACAAACATATTTGACAGCAAAATGTAATCTGTTCCAGTGAAATATTCCAGATAGTTCTGTAATAAATTGCTCTAATGGACTGTGACTTGTGAAATATATTTACTGATTTTAGGACATGCCAATGAATTACATGTTGTACTTTAACTGTGGCATCCCATTCAGAGCTCAACAGTAAAGTTTTTTTTCCAGCTTGTTGAGTCTGATCAGTAGTTCAGATTGCCCTGGCAATATTTAACTGGCACACAACACAATTTGATTTTTTTTACACACTAAATGATAGCAGTTATAATTCTGTAATAATAATAATACAAGAAGTATTCAGAGTAAAAAAAGTTAGCAATGTATATAAAAGCATGTAAAAAATGTAAGATATGTGCCCCAATAGGTCAAGTGACAGTTCTGTCAACTGGCTCAACTATATCATACTGGCCTCAGGCCATTCTTACTGTTGAGCTCTGCTAATAATATCATTCTTTAAAGCTCCCTAAATCTGCCTTCTTCCCTAACTGCCATCATAGAATAGAAATATGGTCTGTCTAATGTAGAATAACACGCATTAAACATTTGGCCCGTCCTCTGCACAGTTTCTGCACATTTCTCCCCTCACTCCTTCACTCACATCTGTCCTCACCCTGCCCCCCTCCTTCAGACTAGCAATGACCCTCTGGAAGATGCAGATCTCCGCTACGCACTCACAGTCAGCCAGGAGACTCACCAAAAGGTCAGGGAGCAAAAATTCATCCAGGTTACAGTGGATGAACTCTTCCTTTGCTATCCTCTTCCCTTGCAAATCACAGATCAGCCTGAAAGTAATATGCTTCAGAATGATCATGGAACAATTGAAGTGTCTAAGAAATACCTAGTAAGTGCTTTTAAAAAGGTTAAAAAATTCCTGTTGTTCTTCTGTATGTGTTGAGCTTACCTCTTGTTCATAATTTCTGTTTGAAGTCTTCAGAACAAATTTTTTACTTTTGCATGATGAAATCAATGAGTGATTCCGAAAGTACCTACAATTCTCAGTAATTGTTCATTCTTTGTAATTCCATCAGAGCTTATGAATGAAATGTCAGAGTAGACAAACCGCCCACTACTTTCAAATCTTGTTGATTTGTGCGTAGCTGAAGCCATGAAGCACAACTCTGAAGCTGGTGAGACATGGGAGTCAGGTTGCCACAGTTCAGTAGACTCCATTTCCCATCAGCCCACAGAACTTGGTTCACTGTGATGATGTGACGGTGGTGTGTGATTGGCAGGAGGAGCGTCTGCGCAGGGGAGACGACCTGAGGCTGCAGATGGCCATCGAGGAGAGTAAGAGGGAGAAAGCCAAGCCCGAGGAGGTGTGTGATTGTGTACGATTGTGTCAGCAAGAGTTCATGCTTGACGAGTTGTTGTTCTTCTAGGATGAGAGCGTGAGGTGTACTCATGGTAGTGTGTTGTGTTACCGAGGGTTGTGTTTGTGTACCTGCCTCTCACTCTCCAAGAGTTACCTGCTCTGTCTGTGTCTCTCACCCTGCGTACGCGCTTTAGCACAACGATGTGTGTGAGCTTGTTTCACTTCCTCTAGAGTTTCTTCCTTCTTGACATTTCGCCACACTAGCTATTATTGAACCACTTGCAAGTGTAAGTGTCTGTCCTCTCTGTACAAACAAGCTTCCCTCTCACTCTTTTGCTTTCTCGCGGATTCCTTTCGAAATGAGGACGTTCTTACTGACATGTCTCTCTCTCAGTCGTCTCTGATGGAGTTGAGTGCCGTAGATCCATGGGGGGGCCCTGCAACGGGCTCTGCCGGACCCTCTCCACCTCCCGTTTTGGCTCCTGCGTCTACCGCTGGGCCATGGGGTCCTGCCGACCCATGGGGAGCTGCTTCCCCGGCCTCTCCCCCAAGTGCCGACCCCTGGGGAGGAGCACCAGCAACAGTAGCCCCGGATCCATGGGGTGACTCGTCCTCTAGAGTGAACTCTGACCCCTGGGCGTCCACAGGTAAGAGTGTCGAGGATGTGTCCTCTGTGTCTTTACCCTGGCTTTTCCTCTTTATTCATGGTGTCCTCTGATCCTTGACCTCTCCTTGTATCCCCTCCAGCCGTGACCCCTCCAAGTGCCGACCCTTGGGCTGCCTCAGTGGCTCCGGCCCCTACCCCGCTCTCAGGGTCAGCCGATCCCTGGGCAGCGGAAGGAGCCGCCCCTGCCACTGACGGTCTGACCTCTGACCCCTGGAGTGGCTCAGTTAAACAAACTAACGGCACAGGTATACTTGCACATGTAAATGCATAGATGCAGTTATCATAGGGGGTGTCCAATACTGAAGTGAAGCGATGTGTTTAAGAAAAATATACAGATTTAGGACTTTTAAACCATAATCTGTAGTTTCCGCTAACTGTCATAAGCGCGTTCAATAGAGAGTGGCGTTCCAGCAGAGTGTAGCTACGTGGAAGCGCACCGAAGAGAGCAAAACAACACCGGTAACGTATTAGAAGTACAAAACTAGGATTTGTAAGAAAAAATGCCTGGAGGATTTCGATACAAGCCAATATGAGACTGGTTTTCCTTTGCTGTAAGCAAAACTTGGTTCTCGCGAGACTAGCATATTCTCACTGGAGCTTACGCTACATCATCTGCTGGAACACCATTCTCTCTAATGAATGCGCATACGACAGTTAGCAGAAGCTGGAGATTATGATTTATAAAGTTTTAAAATAGTGATATTTTTCTAACACAAACGCTTCGCTTCATAAGGCCTTTATTAACCCCCCGGAGCTGTGTGGAGCACTTTTTATGATGGATGGATGCACTTTTTTGGGCTTCAAAATCTCAATCCCCATTCACTGCCATTTATAAATCTTGGTAGAGCCAGAGCCATTTTTAATATAAATCTGATTGTATTCTTCTGAAAGAAGAAAGTCATATACACATAGGATGGCTTGATCATGGGGTAATTTTAATTTTTGGGTTAACTATCCCTTTAAGTGGAAGCTAGAGCAGAACAGTGACCCTCCAGGAGCAGGCTTGGACACCCCTGACTTGTCCAAAGATAAGTTATATTGCTTTAGACATAACAGTGTGTTTGTTGGTAATTTCCACACATTTTCACTCCCCACTCTGCAGCTGAAGAGGTTTTGTACTTGGTACTGGTTTATTTACTATTTGCAAGGCACCACCCCTTGGCTACTCTTTTTCCTTTTTGATAAGCTTTACAGAAGGTTTCACAGGGTGATCTGGAGATTTCCAGAAATAAAATGGATATTATTTTTATGTGAGCTGGTAGGAACTATGATGCTTTTTCTGAACGGGACGATACAGTACTTTTATTTTTGATACTTGCCGATGCAAAGTATTCCTGTATACTCCGAGATACCGGTATTTTCATTGCATTTATAATTTTTTAGAAATACTGGGTATAGAAACCAAAAGAATATGTATAGTGTTAGTTGGCTTAGTTTATTTAGTAAATAGATATTTCCTTCAGTTATTTTCTTACTTAATTATGCCAGTTAAAATGTATTCTACAAGCTTTTGTTTCTTTCACTCTATTTATGGGTCATTGATGTTTTGACATGGATTTTCGACCATTTTAAAATACAAAAAATAATATTTTTTGTAGTTGTTCAAACATTAAGAAGGTTGTGTACACATAAATTCATACTAAAATTTTAAATTAAGTGGTTTTAATGTTTTTCATCTAGAAGAATCGGCCGTAGCCTTAAAAAATGAAATATCATGATTATCAGACAAAGTTTGTTTGAATATTATGTTGGAAATATAAATACAAATGCTTTGCAGTTTTATACAGGATTACAAAACATGCCATGCCAAATAATGCAGAAAATTAATCTGGGGTAATTTAGGGTAATTTCAAAGATGTTTCCAAAACAACTGTTATGGCCAGACAGTCACACCACATGTTTTGACACTTTGAATAACAGGAAAATTACATTTACATTACATTTAGTCATTTAGCAGACGCTTTTATCCAAAGCGACTTACAAATGAGGACAATGGAAGCAATCAAAAACAACAAAAGAGCAATGATATATATAGGTGCTATAACAAGTCTCAGTTAGCTTAAACATAGTACACATAGCAAGGGCTTTACACAGTGGGTAAAATAAGTATTGAACACGTCACCATTTTTCTCAGTAAATATATTTCTAAAGGTGCTGTTGTAGGACTGGGCTAAAAAAATGTATCAACAATTTAATGTTTCATATCATTTGGTATCGATAATTATTGACATTTTTTATAACCTTTTTTAAAACAAAAAGCAATATATATACTTTTTTTTTTTTTATTTAACCACTGTATTTTTAAATTAACACAATTTATTGAGACAAACAACAAATAGTTTTTGTTTTAACAAACACAAAATAAGAATTAAACATCTCATTTCTAATGTTTTATATGCAGATTAAATAGGTCTTTATTGTAGAGGATTTGCCACTGATGATTCAAACGCAAGTTTTGAGCAGTGTAGAGTAGCTGTTCTCAATTCCAGTCCTTGCGCCCCCTGCTCTGCATGTTTTGTATGTTTCTGTTAACGCTTCAGACGTTTGTTCTATTTGAACGTAAGTGCCCTGCGAAGTGGACATCACAGGATATTCCACCATGATTCCAGTTCGAAGCAAAGGTTTATGTTCCATTCAAAGTGCATTGAAGTGTGCGAGGCGTGAATTTAAATTGTATTTACAGAGGTATATGATGTCACACTTGTCCGTGTGTAAAGAAGTTGCGCAGCACAAATCCATAAATGAATGTTGCGAAGTGAAGTAAACTTCAAAAGATTTCCCCTGCTCAGGGAGTAGGGAGCAATGAACACTGTGTAGGGACCATGTCAATGGGAACACAGTTCATGCAATGAGCTCACTACCAAAAACATGATTACAAAAATAAAGATTTTCAAAAAATACAGACCTGCAAAATATTGAGGTCTGGAGGGTGCAAGGACTGGAATTGAGAACCGCTGGTGTAGAGTAGCGCTTGTCGTTTGTCATTTCTCTGATCACAAATGCAGACATGGTTTTATGTTTACGCGGTGCAATGCAATGCGTAAAAACACAGTATAAGTCATTATAATGCATAATTATGTCCCCACTGGATGCAACAAATGGCTTGTTTGTAATGGGTTTAATTGTTTTTGTCTTGTCTTGCCGGTGTTCTGACCGGGACACGCATCACAGTATGGCAAGTGGCGTAACATTTCCGTCACATGCTTGAGGCATTCGGCCAATCACAAAGCACTGGATCAGAGCACACCTCGCATTCCGGACCGATGAGATTTTTAAAAAACAACACATTTCAGAAAGGTGGGGCATAGAGGACAAACAATAATGTACAGTATGTGGAAAATAATGTGTTTTTTGAACCTTAAACCACATAAACACATTTAATTAAAGCAAATACACAAAATAATGTTCTTTTTAGCAGCATCATATGTAGGGTTGGGTATCGTTTGAATTTTATCGATTCCGATTCTGCTTATCGATTCCGATTCTTATCAATTCTTAGTTTCGATTCCAAAAGGATAAAAAATCCAATATAAAAAAAATTAAGTCAAACATTTATTCTGTCTTTTTACAAAGCATTCTGTTGCAGCTGAATAACATAAGCAAAAATCAGCAGCCTACAAAACACTGCAAGAGGAATTTTGCCTGTGCTTTAAAAAAAAATACCATACCAAAAACAACTAGATTAATATAAATTTCAAATATTAAAGTGTTAAAAACAGTCAGTAATAAGATAGGAACAAACAAATCAATTAGCAATATCATAAATAAATACAACTAAACAAAATTTCAGGTACAGAAACTGTAATTAAAAGTTTAAAAACACTGAATAGGTTTCTTTTTATAAATAAGATAAAGATTAATCAATTAAAGTTATTAAATATATTCATTTAAGATCAGTGAATGATTTTCTTTTGTTCTTTGATTAACATTAATGACAGGCAGTGCGTTTATTAGGCTGTTGTCTCTTTAAGCAAAAATACTGTACATGTGTGTTTTCTTTCTCATCTGTTTACGTTCACGTAAGACAAAAACTGCAGTGTTTAAGATGATATACTGATGTAGTTTTCTGTATATTGGTCGACAAATATGAAAGAAGTCAGTTTCGGCTCGGAACAACCTTTTCTACTGTTGAAATACACGGAACGGTACGAGAACGGACACAAACTGGGAACCCGCAGCATGACCGCTGCTCTCAGTGCACACGCTTGCGCTTCATTTGCGCTGCACACAAACAGGGCGCAAATTCTTTTCGTTCCTGCAAACAATCGAACCCAATCAAATTAAAATTCAAACCCATTAAAAAATAAAAACAATCTAAAATAACCAACCCTAACCAACACCCGGTTCTTGGAAATTTGGAACCGGTTCTAAAATGGAACCGGTTTTCGATACCCAACCCTAAATCATATGACCCCTTTAACATGCGATCACCGTACAATCAGAACACGGCGCGTTTACATTTGCCAACATCAACTGATTTTTCTGTCTGAATAACCGATCGGATCTGTCTTTTCCGCGCAATATTTAAATAAGTCTGCAGAGAATGGCCCGATGCAAAGTCAACCTGAAATTGTGGGTTTTCTTTTGAAAAGCATTTTCAGTCGCGGGACATTTTACAAATCAAAGATAAGTGTAGGAGTCTCATTAGCGCTCTACACAGGTGTTCTCCGTCTTTTTTTCTCACAGTTCTCGAGAGAGGGGGCGGGGTTTTGCGTGATGTCGACCTGCGAATGCAGACACAATAGCTGGATTGTGTTTACATTACACCGAGATCCGATCACAATGCATCCTCAACTACTTCTGGACCAGGACACACTGATCGGATAACATTCTGATCAGAATTGTGTTTACACTTGTCTTTTCAATGTGTATGTGGACAACATCCAGATACAGGTCGCATGTTAATGCCAAGTGTAAATGCAGCCATATACACACAGAAATGTAAAGGTATTCACAGCAACCTGTCAAAATAAAAGTTTGGTTTAACCTCGAAGGCGTTGCGGCAGAAATATATTACTATTATTCAGTAGAATGTACATAATAGGCTGCTACTACTATTACTAAAACTATTAAAACCTTATTTTTAAAGAAATAATCATACAATATTACTTTAATGTTTTAATTGTAACATTAAATGACCTTTATTTTCCAAAAAATTAAATTTGTGTAATTTTTATTATTTAAAGGTTAGATTAAATTAATTGTTATGCCTTAAAAAATGTAAATACACAACGCAAAATATCTTAAGGCTATTGTATGAATAAATGAAACATGTTTTTATGCTTTCACATAATTAGACATACTAAAACAGAATTTGGTAACAAAACAGAAGGTTGGAAAAAATAAAACATTTCTTAGGGCCCTAAGCATGTAATTTTTGTTAAACCTTTAATAAACGGATGTTAAATTGTTTAAGTTTTATGATTTTAATTAATTAGACATTCCTTTTTATTTTTTACAGAGTGAGATTACAGAGTTTAACATAACATGCAGAATTGACGCGCTACGTGTAAACGATCTTCTTTTGTTGTATTTTCTTGTCAAAAGAACAGAGTTGGAATGCTTCAGCTTTTAAGAACTGCCGGGTTCTCTGGTAGTGGGCAGAACTAATACGCAAACGACAATCTCGTTGGCTGGTGCTCACCTATTATCATCCCTGTTTTGATTTTAGCAAATTAATTAGAGCGAACGCACACAACCTGATTAATATTCATGAATCCAGCGGCTCGTTAAGACTTAGAGTATTTTACATTGTTTTTATTAGTAGAATTCTTATCAGTATTATTGTTAGTTTTTCTAAAAAAATGTTTTTTTTTTTTTACAGAAACACTGAATGACCAAAAAAGCACCACCACCAGTCCTAAGTTCAGTTAAAATGACTCATATGCATTCATACATGGTTTTAAATCTAATTATTAAAGTTCTAACATTAAATACTTGATTATCATATATTTGCTATATGCTTGACTGACTGATATTAAGAATGTAGTACTTTCATATATTTAAAAAGCTGTGCCACTTTACAAACATCTATCTATCTATCTGTCTATCTATCTGTCTATCTATACATATATATATATATATATATATATATATATATATATATATATATATATATATATATATATATATATATATATATATATATATATATATATATACACACACACACACACATATACATACATATACAGATAGATAGATAGATAGATAGATAGATAGATAGATAGAAACACACACATGCATATATAGCATATCAGTCTGGCAAGTAAACTAAAAAATTTACTAGCCAATGGCGATTCAATTGCCAGGGTGTCTGTAGAGGGTTGCATTAAGTAACTTTTACATCGTTTTACTTGCTTGCTTTTGACATATCAGACCGAACTTACGTTCCAGTGATGTCTGTGATTAAGGGATATTGCCGCTGTGCACTCAATCCACTCAGCGTGCTTTGCTTATGAGCTTGCGCACATCAGCTATACAGGCATGAATAATGGATGTTTGACATTATATTAATTACATACATGTACTTCATAGACATCCTTAAAGGTGCTGTATGTAGGATTGACCCCGAGTGGTTGAACTAGGTATTGTAGTCCAAATTCAAAATATTGGAGAGGGTTTTTTTCACCCACCCCCTCCTCCTCAGACTTGACGCACATGCAGGTTGCCAGATTGACTACACCAACAGGAACGAGCGCACTTGATGATGAATGAAATGAAATATCCGGTGTTTTCCACCAACTGGCAACTGGCAAATACAATTGGATAAACTGGCAGTGTGCGGGTTTCACAAACCAAAACAAAGTCAGAGATTCCGGCCCGTAACGCACATTTTCAAAGGAGAATAAAAGAATGTAAAATTAAATGTTTCATAAACTAGTATGTTAACTTAGCATGTTTCTTAAATATCTGCAAACATATTATGGTATTTTTATGCTTTAGTAGAGTCAAAATCTTACATACGGCACCTTTAATCTTTAATACATTCTGATCTCTGTTGTTCTGTTGTCAGTGATTCTTTATCTGGACACAACAGTGTTCACACGCTGTGTGGTATCGGCATTTGGTATCAGAGCATTTTTATGAGAACGTGTACAAGTACAGGGGTGCAGTATCGGATCCAATACCAGTATCAGTGCATCTCTAAACTGTACATTTTCACTATCTATGAGAAACAACAAGACCAGCAGCCATTCATTTCCAATGGGGAGTCGATTGCAGATATCTTAGTTGTTAGCCTGTATGGTGCACCATCCCAAAATAAAATAAATAAATGTTTGTCTAATAATATGGTATTGGTAGTATTGGTCAGTACTGTGTTTAATGCAGGTCTTAGCAAAGGATCAGCTGGACAGCAATCCTGTTTCTTTGTTAGACATTCACAGTATCGTTTTTTAAACCGTTTATGTCTAATCTTTTCCACACACACAGCTGATCTAGAGAGAAGAGGCTCCTCAGTGACAGGAGGTGATGCTGGAGGTGGAGGCAGCACAGGCTCTCCAGTGCCCTTTGACCTTTCATCGCTCAGTTCCTCCTTGCCTGTTCGAAAAACGCCAGAATCATTCTTGGGTCCCAATGCTGCACTCGTGGATTTGGACTCACTAGTATCATCAAAACCCAAACCTAAACAACCACCACCGCCAACCATCTCCTCCACATCTCACAACCCCTTCCTACAGACACAGGGTGTGTATTTAAAACAACCCACGTTTAGAGAGAAATCATGTTTTGTTTATCCCTCTAACATTAGTTTTCTCCTTTAACTTTAGGTGCCTCCTCAACAGGTATGGGAGTTACCCCAGGCAGTACCATTTCCAGTAGAGGGGTGTCTCCGACGCCACCTTCTGCTTCTAATCCTTTTGGCGTGACTCCGATGGCATCCATCTCCCCTCAACCTTCTTCACTCGGTCTGAGCCAGCTCCGTACAAGCCCCATTCCCCAGAATCCTATGCTGTGTCACATGCCTCCACCAGCAATGGGAATGGTTCAGCCGGGGATTGGCATGCCAGGAATGGGGGTCCCTATGGTGGCCCCTGGTATGGGCATGGGAATGGTACAGTCCAGCCCAATGGGCATGCCTTTTGGTGGAATATCCCCCATGGGTCCCGCAGGAAATCCCTTGCTGATGGGCCCTGGTGGCCCTGCACAACCTGCACTGATTTTGGGCGGGCCGTCAGGGGTGGGCGGAGTGATGGGAACTGGAGGATCTATGGGAGGTGGAACAACAGGCACAAGCACCAATCCTTTCCTTCTTTGAGGGATTTCACCAATCCCATGTGCCCTGTCAACTAAATCCAACCAATCCAAACCTGCCCTACCAACACAGTTTGTGTTTGACAAAAAAGAAATGTGTACATCTCTATATTTAATGAAAAAGTAAAAACAAAAATGTTATTTTCTTTCACAAAACAGCATTTCAAAAATTGTTTTTGTTTTCATTTTATTTTAGAGTATTTGAAATCTATTTATTTCCCTGTTAGTTCAGTTTTTTTCTTTGACAGACATGGATGATTGGTGGGTTCATTCAATGAATGCAGGCTGTTAATATTGTTATATTATTAGGATGATTGTTATTGTTCAGAAACATGAAGATAAGGGAGGAGGAAAACAAGCCACTAATGAACTCAATCATATACCCCTTTCTCCCCCTTTCATTGAGCCGATGACCCTCTGATGAAAGAGTGTATGAAGGATGAATGTGACAGGCTCACCCTGAACTGAGAAGAATTCAGCTGTCTGTTTTATTCACAACTCTAGTAAAAAAAAAAATCATTCGATAGATTTATTACTTTTAATTTAATGTGTAATCTTGTGTAATTTATTTTAATCGTATGTCTCTGAGTCCTGGGATCGATTAAACCAAGGAAAATCGCACTGGAAATTGCCATTGAAACAGATGCCTGCTTGGTCTCCTTCGACCACCTGCGAAATTTCAGTCCACGTCAAGTGGTACACATGAAGAGATGCTGTGTGTGTGTGTGTGTGAGTGAGTGAGTGAGTGAGTGAGTGAGTGAGTGAGTGAGTGAGAGAGAGAGCTTGTATGATGTGTCCATTGTTTTCACTCGGTCCTCTGCTGTGCTTCTGATGGGGTTTTATCAGGATAGTCTCATTTTCAGCACTCTGAAGTTGTTATAAAGGTCCTTCTTTTCACACATTTATTTTTGCAGTTGTAAGAATCAAAGCATTAATACGACACCTGTTCACGTGATAATCAGCCTGTCTTTGCATTTCACATTTTTTCCTTGAACATTTACACAGAATGGGAAAGTGTTAACGCTTCTGAAACTGAAAAAAAAAAAATTACCTGAATGATTATGCGGAATCATAAAATTGGGGACTGAATGACATGATCCATGCTGTTATTCTTTATTTACTTTCAATGAATTATTTTATATATATATATGAACATTTTAGAGATATGTCTCTAATATTGGCGATGGTCAAAAATCGTGTGGTGTTGACTGTGAACATTCACATTTAAAAATAAAATGGAGGGGAAAAAAAATCAAAGAAATTTAAGAAATAAAAAAAAAATGCACAAAAAAATTGTCTAAGCTTTTCATTCTTTGGTATTGGTTTGCTTTTAAATGGCAATTAAAAGACATTGGACATTTCTTTTTTTTAATTTTTTTTATTGAAGACACTGGGTCCCCATGGGGATTTGCTATGTGACAGTGTAATAATATAAAGCAATAAATGTCATAATTGATTTCAGTCAAAATACACCCATATGTATTGCTGTAGTATACCTCAGTGTACTGTTAAACTGCATTTATTCTCCCACAAATTGTTAGTGTACATGCAATTTGCTGAAAAAGTGCAATTTAAGATTGTCTTTGGTCAAAAAGTTCTTTCAATAGCTATTAAATTGACTAAAGTGTCAAGCTTTTGAAGTGCTAATGCTATTTACATTGTAATACGTTGACGTAAAAGGCAACCTGGTGTGGATCAATCCACCCCAACGTTCAAGGTCTGGAGCAGTTCAGGAACATACATGATAAATATTTTGGTTAATCTCACAATTTGGTGCTGGATATTTTTATTCTCCAGCACTTCAAAATGCAGTTGACTATAGCAGCACCACTGTGCCATATCAATCAAAGGAAACAAACAGCTGAAAGATGATCATTGTTATGATGGTGCTGCTTTTGTTCCACATATAAATGAAACAAGATGAATGAGTTAGCCTCACCTCCTTTTTGACAGATACTCATGCCTTTTCGCAATTATTGGCTCATGTTTTCTTTACGGTGTATTTATCTGCAAACAAATTTATTCAATCAAAGAATCCCAGTCGAAATCATCCTGGATTTCCTCACTGTTGACTTTCTTCAAGTGTGGACGTCCTGTGGGGGTCAGGGGTTGAGTTTGAAGTGCTGTATTAGGACAATGGGTAAAAACAGTTAAAACATTCTCCAAAACAATATCTTAATGTTCTACAGAAGTCATGGAATGGTTTGAAACTACATTGGGGTGAGTAATCAAATGACAGAATTTTCATTTTTGGGTGAACTATTCCTTTAAATTTAGATGCACAGTGGTCCTGTAAAGGATTTAAGGGGTCTGTTGACCTACCATTAGGAGTCAGTGGCTGGCTCGTGGTGGGCTGCAGCCCCAGGGATCTTTGTGCTGTCTGGTTCTGGGTGTGAGGAGTCAGGGTTCTCCTGGGACTTTGGAGGGGAGATTCACTAGTGCCAGGAGGGAGCTGAGTGGAGTAGATGAGTGGAGAGGGTTGAGTTAAACTAGCAAGGCTGGGAAGGTTAGTGGGCGGCATATTCATAGGATGTGGGGCCATTTGTCCAAAAGAGGAGGGGCCACCAGAAGATGAGCTAATGAGACCCTTCTGAGTGAAGAAACGGTTGAGTGAATCACAGAGTGAGGTGAAGAGCGTTGAATCCAATGCCCAGTCACAGAGCTCAGCCTGCCGCATGCTCTCTACCAGGTCTGCATGAGAACAACATAGATAGAAACGATTAATTTCAGTGATGTACAGTAGTTTTGTAGTATTTTGAATGCATTCATTAATTAACAAACCTTTAAGCAACATTACACACAGATTATGCACAGAATGTTTGCATGTCTATTCATTTAGATGTTCATTTTAATAAACTGGTCCAAAAAAAAAATTGCAACCACTGATTATCCTTTCTTCAGCAAAATAAAAATGTAGGTAAAAGGTTTTTTTTTTTCTTGATTCAATTACAGGGTTCCCACACTTTATGACCAATGCATTTCCAAGATTTTTCCAGGCCTTATTTTAAAAGTTGTTTGTGACAACAGTCTCTTATATTCACTAAGGCTATATTTTTGTAATCAAAAATACAGTAAAAACTGTAAAGTGACATACAGCCAAGTATGGTGACCCATACTCGGAATTCGTGCTCTGCATTCAACCCATCTAAAGTGCACACACACAGCAGTGAACACACACCCGGAACAGTGGGCAGCCATTTATGCTGCGGTGCCCAGGGAGCAGCTGGGGGGTCGGTACCTTGCTCAAGGGCACCTCAGTCGTGGTATTGCCAGCCCGAGACTCAAACCCACAACCTTAGGGTTAGGAGTCAAACTCTCTAACCATTAGGCCACAACTTATTCCACACCACAAACTGTCAAGCACATCTTACCAGCAAACATACACTCGTTCACATCCTTCTCTTCACTCTCTGAGGCAGAAGTCCTCAAATTCATCCTTTCTAATCATCCTACTACTTGTCTGCTTGATCCTAGTCATCTCATCTCCTTCAAGTCATTTCACCTGCAGTTGTACCTGCACTCCCTCACATCATTAACACATCCCTTCACACTGGTGTTTTTCCCTCAGCATTTAGACACGCTTGTATAACCCCACTACTTAAGAAACCCAAGTGTACTAAGGGAATAAATAGCCTACGAGAAGGGAGGATAAAAAAATACTTTAAAATATATTTCCTTACTTTTTCATGCAATTATATCGTTGGTTAAGTACAGGCGACTGTACATAAATTTCACTTTCGAGATTTGTGATCACAAGGACTCTATACTATGGAGCGGCAGTGCTTACCACACATTGGACAAGATTAGATGTTTGTCATTGGTGCTCAAGATCTGCAAATCATTTGCCATCTTCCTATCAGACATTTTTCCTTACTTTGTGTATGCGGTAAGTGAACTTTCATGTACTGTAATGCAACAGGCTACCGCTAACATTTTAGTGGCCCCGTAGAATGAGTTTGTTTCACTCTTCAGGCACACATTCCCGAATTTCAGATTCCAAATCTTTAATACTTATCTTGCTGGATCTGTCCACTGCTTTTGACATGGTTAACCACCAGATCCTCCTGTCAACCCTATTGACAAAGGGCATCTCAGGAACCACACTCCAGTGGTTTGAGTCTTACCTCTCAGATAGGTCCTTCAAGGTATCTTGGAGAGGTGAGGTGTCCAAGTCACAACATCTAACTACTGGGGTGCCTCAGGGCTCAGTTCTTGGACCACTTCTCTTCTCTGTCTACATGACATCACTAGGTTCTGTCATTCAAAAACATGGCTTTTCATACCACTGCTATGCTGATGACGCTCAACTCTACCTCTCATTCCATCCTGATGATCCAACGATAGCTGCTTGCATCTCAGCTTGTCTAACCTCAGCAGACCTTCAACTCAAGACAGAACTGCTTGTGGTTCCATCAAACCCATCGTTTCATCACAATTTCACCATCCAGTTAGGCACATCAACCATAACTCATTCAAAGACAAACAGAAACCTTGGAGTTATGATTAATGATCAGCTGACTTTCTCAGACCACATTGCTAAAACTGTCCGGTCCTGCAGATTTGCTTTATTTAACATCAATTAAGATCAGGCCCTTTTTTTAACATGCTTCACAACTTGTTCAAGCTCTTGTTCTGTCCAGGCTGGACTATTGCAACGCTCTCTTGACAGGTCTTCCAGACAGTTCTATCAAACCTTTACAACTAATCGAGAACGTGGCAGCAAGATTAATTTTTAATAAGCCATAAATAATGCACATCACACCTCTGTTTATCAATTTGCACTGGCTACCAATAGCTGCTCGCATAAAATTCAAGACAATAATGTTTGCCTACAAAACCACCACTGGCTTTGCACCCCTTTACCTAAATTCATTACTTCAGACTTATGTGCCCTCTAGAAGCTTGCGTTCTGCAAGTGAACATCGCTTTACTGTCCCATCCCAAAGAGGCACAAAATCACTTTTATGGACTTTTAAATAAAATGTTCCCTCCTGGTGGAAAGAACTGCCCAACTCAGTCCGAGCAGCTGAGTCCTTAGCCATCTTCAAGAATCGGCTAAAAACATATCCCTTCCATCTTTATTTGACCCTCTAAGTCTAGCACATTCTATTCTCATTTTATTCTTTAAAAAAATAAATGTGTCCCTTTTAGAATCTTTTTTTATTCTGTCTATTTGTTTTCTTTTTATTTATTGTACAATTAACAAAAGCAAAAAGGGCCTCTAACACTAGCTTGCTCTATTCTTTTTCTATTCTATCCATTTTCTATTTAATTATTATATAATTAAAAAATGTATAAAAACTTTGCAATGTGTACTGCATTAAGTGAACTGAGACTAGTAATAGCACTTGGATATCATTGCTCTTTTGTTGATTTTGATTGCTTCCATTGTCCTCATTTGTAAGTCACTTTGGATAAAAGCGTCCGCTAAATGACTAAATGTAATGTAATGATGACAAAGCTGAATTTTCAGCATCCTTACTAGAGTCTTCTGTGTCACATTATCATTCAGAAATCATTCTAGTGAAATGACAGTTGTGCTGCTTAATGTTTTTGTTTGCTTATTACATTTTAATTTTTATATAATGTAAAATGGAGGTTTTCCAGGGCGGTGCAAACCCTGTAGATTAATTAAAGTGTTGTTTTCACAGTTCAGCGTTTAGTGTAAATGGATGAGTATTTATATTATAAGTTAACAAATCATACATCCTTATGATTATGTATTTAAAAAGATATTAATGGTTTCAGAAATTAGCTATGTTTTGTTTGTTGCATGTATTGTAGCAATTTTTTTACCAAATGGTAGCGTGTCAATTTTAGTTTGAGTATAAGAAGATTGCAACTTGCCAAGTTACAGTTTCAAAATAGCTTTCCAACAGTGGAAAATACTGCTTCTGGATGCACATATTCCAAAATGGTTACTTTGAAACTAAAATGTAACTCCAGAGCGGAAAGTGAAAGCATGTAGACTACAGCTGAGTACTGACCAGGGTGACTGGTGAGATCAATGTTAGCCCAGTCCAAACTACTAGCAATTCTGAAACTCTCTCTCAAAGAGTCAGCGTTACTGAACCAATCTGCAGGAACAGCTGAAAGAGAGAGAGAGAAAGAGAGGATCAGGACACTCGCATCCCATCAACACGTCACTCCTGAGCAGTTATTATACTCACCATTACTGTGCAGTAGCTTGTCAGGCTCAGTGTTGGAGTTTGGATTAATGTTAGAGTTCTGGTTTGGGTTTAGGTTGTGTATAAAACTACAGTTAGTATTAGGTGTATTTGGGTTGAAGTTGCCATTGGTATTGAGGTTTGGGTTAAGATTAGGGTTGGGGTTGGTGTACTGGTTCATATTAGGGTTTGGACAGGGGCAGGGGGAGAGGGGAGGCAGGGTTGGCGTGTGGAGCGGTGCACTGTCATGGGTTAGTCCAAGTAAATTGGTAACGTCCGCTATGAGAGAGAGAGAGAGAGAGAGCGAGAGAGAGAATGTGAATCATCAACTAAACTGACACATCTTACACCGACTTGATTCTGAATCAAAATAAATGATAAGCCAAAAGGAAAAGAGTGGCATAATAGATTTACTTACATTGTGAGGTGACTCTCTCACTCACGGAGCGACAGAGGGACTGGAAGGAATTGTACAAATCTGGTAAGTTCAAATCAGCAAAGGAGAATCGAAGGGAGGGATCAGCATGAGGGTTCGAAGGAAGAGATGTTGGTACTGGGATGCTCGGACGTTGCTGTGGAAATTTAATTTGCAGAGATTCATTTGAGAGTTGTTTAGATAAACAATGTTATATACTACTTAAAGGAATAGTTGAGCCAAAAATGAAAGTTCTGACATTATTTACTCATCCTCACACCCAAACTTAATTCGAATTTAAAGGGATAGTTCACCCAATAATGTAAATTTTGTCATTAATTTCTCACCATCATGTTATTCCAAATCTGTATAGGTTTCTTTCTTCTGTTGCACACAAAAGACAATGCACAAATTAAAGAAAACAGATGTAGCCAGTTAATTTCCATTATGACGAACACAATCTACCAAACAGGAAATTATCACAGCCATGTCAAGTGCAAATTGGGTTAAGACATGTTTTTGTGTGGTGTCTGAAAGGGAAATTCCTACAAATCCATAAGTTCAGCTGAAAAAGTAATTGTGTCTGTGACTGCTAATTTTTTGCTGCATGTCTTTAAATCTTGACAGTAATTGTTTTTATCTCAAAAGAGGGTTTGTGTTTGCACAAGCTATTAGTAAACTGCTGCTAGCTCCTAAGTTGACATCTTTAGAATATGGCACCTCTATTTGATATCAATATTGGTTACGTTATACAGAAACAATAACATTAATGGCATCTAAGCACCCTTTTTGTAGTTCATACAACTTTAAAGTTGGCACCTATTTTGTAAATGCATAGTATAGATTCTGAAAACCATAGATAAAAATAATACTATACAGATTTGGAATGACATGAGTGTGAGAAAATGATAACAGAATTTTAATTTGAACTTTTCCTTTGAGATGATGTATGCATTTAAATTCACTATAAATGAAAGTCTTCCAGTCACTAGCTTTCTTTTGTTTACCACACACTCTCATTTCCTCTTTCTTAGACCTCAAGCTCTGCTATAAGAGGATCTTAATCCTTAATAGAAATAGAAAAGCAGAAGAAATGATTTTGAACCTTGCAAGGAGGGGGAGAGAACGTGCTTTTGCTGTCTGGCTGAGGTGGGAGGGGCTCTGCTTGACTGACAGGCACTTGGGCCTCTGAGAATGGAGCTTAAAGAGAGATGTCATTGAGGGAAATACTGATATCATAGATGTGATAAATATACTTCACGTGACGTACTCTTACCTCCTCCTCTTTAGGATAAGGACGTTTGACTGCCCTGGGTTGAGTTGACTCAGGCGGTACATCCATCGTCCAGTATGAGCCCTAAAACAGGTGATTATTTTAGCTTCAGTATTAGTAAGTGGATTTGAGAGTGTTATAACAGTAGTTAGTAGCATGACAGTAATAATCTTTCCTATCTAACATGAAATAAACCTTAGATATATATATAAAAAATAATTTGACTACATCACCTTCCCAGGATCGCTCTGTGGTCGAGGAACTTTCCGGAAACATTTATTGAGGGACAAATTGTGTCGAATTGAGTTCTAAGGGACAAAACAGAAATGTGTCTGTACATACATATGTATTTGACATGCATTACTATGCAAAGATTTGGGGTCAGTAAGCTTTTTGGTAACACTTTACTTAAAGACTTTATGTATAATCCACTGAAAAGGGTTATTAAAGGGTATAATGCATTTTAATTATTCATAATGTGTGTTGAAATACATTCTATCTTGTCGTAAATACTTATAACCAAATTTAAAATGCATAGTGTAATGATGAATTGATAAGTGTTATAATATATTAACTGTGGTTACAGTTGTTTATGAGATTGTACAATGCATTATAAGGTGCATTACAGAACATAATTAATGCATTAAAACTGCCTTTATAATGCATTATACATAAAGGCTTTAAGTAAAGTGTTACCATTTATTTTATTTTTTTTGAAGAAGAAATTAATACTTTTATTCATCAAGAATGCATTAAATGAATCAAAAATGACAGTAAAAACACTCATGTTACAAAAGATTTCTATTACTGTTCTTTTGAACTTGCTATTTGTCAGAATCTTGAAAAATGCATTATGGTTTCCACAAAAATATTAAGCAGCACATCTGGAGTAATGACTGCTGAAAATTCAGCTGTCATCACAAGAATAAATAACATTTTATGAATCATTTGAATCATTTCCTAAAATCTGTTTTTAAACGTGTCCAGATTCCTCAGATAGTCAGCACCACTTCCAGTTAAAGAGCATCACATATCATATCACATAGCTTTAATCGTGAAGTAGAAGAGATTGCATCACATTTCCTGTAAAGTATCACTACACACCTACAAACTGTCATTGTAGGTCTGTTATAAATCTGTGTGATGAATCATAAACAAATTTTAAGTATGCAATAATAAAAAGCAGTCTGTTCATTTTGACACCTTTTGATGGTAGGATATGATGCAAAACAAACTCCCCAGAAACTCAAGTCGGTGTTATATCTATCAAAAGAGAAACTGAGCCACTGGACAGAAGAAAAGGCATGTTTACTTGCTCCATGAGATTCATTCAGGGCTCTGAAATCCAACAACTATCAAAGTCAATAGTCCTTCAAAAGGGCCAAGATCCCAAAACCATAAAAAAACACACACAACATTGTATGCTGAAAAATCATGAAATGTTAAACTGTTAAATTTAAATGCCTAAAATCTACATTGCATCCATCAATGACGTAAAAATGATCAGTTCTCTAAATGACTCAATAATATTCATTAAGTTTTTTGAGGGGTTGCACCACATGACATTTTACAACCTGAACTAACCATGCCTTGCCAAAAAGACAAGATGGTCAAATTATTTAATATTTTAAAATGAAAAAAATGTAATATTTTTTTTTTTCTAGGAAATAATTAAAGAAAATATTATGCCATAAAGTTTTCTTTTCAAGCCTTTAATTTCCTTTAATTAGACTTTTTTTCTGTATTATGATACCAGGAAGGTTGTATCATCCTGACATGTTTAACTCTGTGATTGACCCTAATATACAAAAGAACTGCTTTCAGCTACATTTATATTTTACAAAAGTTTCTTTCTAGACTTGTTTATTAAATCAACAAAGGTGTAAATCCAAACCACAGGCCCAGTTCGAGCACAACTGCATACACAACTCTGCCTCAATGTATATTTAGCACAAGGAAGTGGTCATGTACTGGTCTGGCCCTTTACCTTCCATCCTCTTCCTGCTCTGCTATAAAAAGGAAATGTGTTGCTGATCCATGTGTAAATATCATTCAAACTCAGCTTCATTTCAGGAGCAGAACTTATCGCCATGGCTATCAGAGTGGCGTAGCTGTGAGGAGGTTTCACTTTGGAATTGGATCCAGGGGACGGTGTAGGTATGGGAGGGATGTCCTTCTCTCTTCCTCCTTCTTTTTTTCGCTCCACTCTTTCTTTCCCTGATCGCAAAGTGCTGATTCCCAGCTGAGGAAGCCAGTCAATGCTGGTCAAACTAGAGTCCAGTTCAGAAGTCATGCTGAAGGGGAGATCTGAGGTGCAGAGAAAACAAAACATTATGTAATACCGTGTGTTAACCCTTGCAGTCCAGCTAAGCTGTGAAACCAAGTCAACAATGCCATACGCTGTTGCAAGACAATATGATTTAAAAGTGTGTAGTAATCCCAATCTTAATTTAGAAGTCATTAAGTAATGTTTTGACAAACAAACATAAACTTAAAGCATCAGAGTTACTGCACACTGTATGGATCAAATGTTGGATACGCTTTTAGGTCTATTATTTCGAAAATAGCCCACTATAAGAGATTAATATGTGTGTTTAAGAATAAAAGATGAGTGAAAGCATACCCGTTTCTGTCAAAGGGCCACAGGCTTCACGCTGTGCTAATTTTTAATGCTGTCATCTGTTGCACAGAGGCATCTGAGGGATCTCCGCAAACGCTTGTTTATCCTCCTTCTTTCTTGTCTTTTGTTTATCGCTGCATTCATTCGCGACCTGAAGCGCCTAGGTTAACACGTTTTGTATTAAATTTCTGTTTGGAAGAAGAAGAAATAGTCGGAAAAAGTTCTTCCCTTTCTTTCTCGTTCCCCCTCCCGTTCTGCCTGATGAACGTCACACACTCCACCCTCATTTGACATTTGAGAAGTCGGTGTGTTTCTCCTCCTCTCGAAGCTACACTTGTAGTGTTTTACTGTTGAGTAAGTTCCTGTTTCTCTGCTGAGGGGAGTGGTGCACCAGGCGCTGTAATAATTTCCATTCAGATTTTCTTGGTATGACACGGTGATCTTTGCATCCTGCTGGATTTCACACTTGGCACACAAGTAATGAAGCAGTGAGGATACAAACAAACGTTACGTAGGCTATCACACATATCAACACCATATGCATAATCAAGAGGCTTAAGTTTTATTCTTATTTCATAAAGATGAATGTACCGAATACATTCATTTGGTAATGCTTTACAGTAAGGTTTTATGCATTAATATCAATTTACTTGTAAGATAACAATAAAGGACGCATTTATTTTTTTCATTTTAATTTACACATATAACACATTAAAGTTGTATGTTAAAATATACATTGTTAACTCTATGATCAAACATAAAATCATGAAAAATAATATAATCAAATTCAAATTAAGCTTGATTAATAAATGTGATAACATTTTAAATTGAGTTTTCATTTGCTAACATTAGTTAACAGGAAGTAACAATGAAAAACACTTCTAAAGCATTTATTAATCATAGTTAATGTTAATTTTAACTTTAATAATACATGATAAAAATCTGAAGTTGTATCTGTTAATATTAAATAACATTAACTAGCAACGGAAAGTTGTTTTTATATTAACTACCATTAACAAAGATGATTAAATTCTGTAACAAATGTATTGCTCATAGTTAGATAATGCATTAACTAATGTTAACATGCAGAACCAGAAGCGTTACCAGAAACATTTTCAAATGTCAAATATCCATGTTTCTTTGGATGTTATTTTATTCAAATACAAAAATGCTCATAGCACACATGACTCTAACAGGTTCAGAAAGTGGTTTGTGCTGACTTCTAGTAATTGATGTAATTATGTCTGCAGGGTGTGGTGTGTGACTGTGTAGACTAGAGAGCTGAAGAAGGCCAGCAGGCCTTGTATCAGGGGAGGGGTGAGCCAAGAGCTTCTGGATCTGTGTGCAAAAAAATGAAGGAGGACAGGTCAGAACATGAACACAACAATAGCCGAATGCAGACTTAATCACTACAAAATCCCAACCACCTCAGCAGCTCCTCATACAGACTCAAACAAACCTTCAACCAAGGCTAAGAAAACCCTTGATTAATCATATGATTCCCTCAAGGTCTTATAAAAAGTAATAGCTTACCCCAAAAGTCCAAACCCGTCTTTTTTTTTCTTTAGCTGAACACAAAAAGAGATGTTTCATAAAATATCCAAGCTCTTTTCTTAACAATAAAAGAAAAAAGGGATTAGTGCTGTCAAACTTAATAATGTCCAAATAAATTAACATAAAAGTGGCCAATGCAACAATTGTGTTCTATTCCCTCTAATGTCAGCTTTGTGTTAAATATGCATTCAAATTTTACATTCTTAAATTTAAATATTAACTACATTTAAATATTTACATTTTTACATTTCTTGAATTAAAAAATAAGAAAAGTTACATATAAATTAATATATAAATTGTGTATGTGTGTGTATCTTAATGCACATACAAGAAAAAAAATTCTGCAAAATTCTGCAAAGATTTAGAGTGCCGTGAGTACAAGACAATGACAGAATGCTTTTTAGGTGTAAAAGAGTTCAAATGTGGCTGACACACAGGTACCTCTTTACAGTTGGGGTGCTTGGCATCCTGCACTAGTTGTAATAAAACTCCCTCTGTAGTGGTGAGAAACGCCCCACCCTGCTTCAGTCGTGGCAGTGCAAAAAGACGATCTGTATGACTGAAAATGACAGACAGATATGTATAGAAAAGCCTGAGAATCACTGGCTCTTAGGACACAACAGATTCTGCACAACCACCTCAACAAATAAACATATACTGTATCTGTAAGCAAACACTGTAAAATTCCTCCTGTTTCTATAGACCTTTAGAAAAAAGCTTATAGATGCCATCCATCACTTGACTTGAGTTTGTGTTTGAAAAGATGTGGGTGTGAGTCAAGATAAGATATGTAAAAATCTCGCATTTGCAATGATTTAAAGACAATTTTTCATATGTAATCATATAACGCCAAGATACATTGATATATTGGGGGCAGATGTGGCCTTATGGTTAGAGATTTGGACTTGTAACCAGAAGGTCGCCGGTTCAAGTCTTGGTGCTGGCAGGAGTTTTAGATGGGTGGGGAGTGAATGAACAGCGCTCTCTTCCACCCTTGATACCCGTGGCTGAAGTGCCCTTGAGCAAGGCACTGAACCCCCAGTTGCTCCCTGGGTGCTGGATATAGCTGCCCACTGTGTGCAATTGGATGGGTTAAATGCAGAGCACCAATTCCGAGTATGGGTTACCATACTTGGCAAATGTCACGACTTTCACTTTCTTTCACATATAAAATATCAAAACAGGTTTCAAATTTGTATATTTTAAACCAAATTATTATTAAACCTTTTAATGCCCTATTAATTTCGTATGAAGGTGGTGATTTTAACTGTGGCAATCTTGTGGCATTGCTCACAATGTTTGTAAACTGGAAAATAGTGGGTCTGTAGCAGCACTGAGCCTTTGGTGGACAGCCTGCCAGTTCTTCAAATTCTGTGTCTTTGTGCATAGACTGTAATACAGTGTTTCTCTACCAGGGGGACGGGGCCCATTAGAAGGCCTCAGAAAACTTCCATGGGGGCCCAAATAAGTTTTAAAATGATTTCAGTTTAGTTATATTTACATAATCTTAAATGAAATAATAAAACACTAAAAATAAAGTTGTACAACATATTCTGTTTTATCACAACACAATTAAGCACCAGCAGTACTTATTAGCTTATTGGCAATGAAAGCAAAAAAGGTAATACATATTTTGTGACTAAACTGTAATGAGTGTCTGACTGTGCCACCTAAATGAAATTAAAAGAAAATGCTTAATGAAAATAAATACTACAATGTCTAAAAACACTGACATTGGGTTTTGAGCCACTGTTCTTGTAACAACAATAGTGAAAGAACGTAGGCAGTGCTCTAATGCCCTGCACTTTAACAATGCATTTAATCTTTCTCACTTACACATAGATTGCAACTGTCATACTGCGCTGATAAAAGAATTCAGGGGTATTCAGAGGCCAACGAGCAGTACTTACTGTTAGCAGAGAGGACTAACCAGGTCAACGTTACCCTGCCATTAGGGGGCGCAGTCAGATACAAAACAATACAGCCTAGTTTATTCAGTTTTTGTTCGTAAAGAACATGTATATTTATATGTTATGATTTTAAATGCAAAATACACATTCTTGAAATCAGCAGCTGTAATAAATACCCTTTATAATTTAATATATTTTAAAGCTTAAAATTTTAAAGTTGACCCGGAAGTGTTTGGGAGTGGCCACTGACCTTAGTGGGCGCACTCTCACGGCCTTGGCGTTTCATAGAGATTTTGTGGAAAATAGAGACTGTGCTTTACGTATTTCGGTAGTTTTGAGGAATACATGAGCTCTTCCACTAGCATAGCAGTCGTTTATTCCAGTACATCATCCGGTGCATGTGTGTTTACGCTCGGTGTCTTTGAAAGCACGCTTTCCTCATGCTAGTCTTTGTATGTAACGGTGCTGAGTGCTTCTGGAAGACATCAGCTCGACTCCAGCTGCTTTCATTAAACTGCGCTTTGCTTCCTCAGGGTCGCGTTTTTGCCTTACACAAACTATAGTTTCTTAATTGCTTCACGCTTGGTGTGAAGTTTATAATTATTATTATTTTGCGAGATAATAGCAGCCTCTGAATTGCTAGCTACTAGCTAGCCCGCTTCACTCTCAGTCGGCGTGTTGGAGCTGCTGGAAAATGTCCGATTTTGACGAGTTTGAGAGACAGCTGACCGAAAACAAGCAAGGTGAGGAATAAAAGTGTAATTGTGATGAGAACGAGGGCATGGTCAGGTGTTAGAGCTGATGTGGTAGTGGTCAGTGAGTACATTTCTGGACGTGCCTGCAGCCTGAAGGAGGGTCTGCATCACATTGCACAGATCCACACCAGACAAATGCAGTGATGTTATGTCTTAAATGCATTGCTAATCTAATTTACACAATGTGTGTGTTTGGGGTTCTGCAAAGATAAGCAGCTTAAAAATAATGTTTATATAATGCATGCATGCATAAATATGTTCTGGGCTCAGTGTTAAAAGTTGCATGTGATGAATAAAATGCTTTCTATTCATGCTTACTTATCTGTAATTAAGCATTTGATGAATTCATAATAATGAGGTCTAGGTTTATTTAGTTAAAGTGACAGTTCACCCAAATGAAAATCCTGTCATCATAAACTTACCCTCATATTCTTCCAAACCTGTATGACTGACTTTCTTCTGCAGAACACAGTTAAAGATATTATGAAGAATGTTGTTCAGCCCGTAAATATATTTAAAAAAAGCTTTATTTGTGGCACTGGTGCTTATATGAGCATCAGTAAGCAGATTGCAGTTTGAATGAACATGTTGAATTTTTTTATGCTGTACAGCGGACAGAGACAAGGAGAACAAGCACCACCGGCGCACTGGCTCGAGAAGTCGCAGCAGAGACCAGGACAGGAAAAGAAGGAGCCGGGACCGAGAAAGGAGAGGAGGCAGCCGAGATCGGCATGGAGACAGCAAGGACCGCAGACACAGACGCAGGTAAAATTGGGAAAACTCAGATCCTTAGGGACATTGACTGAAAGCTTTACGAAAGCCTGTGTATTTTCAAAGACCGTCATTGTTGATCGCTCTGTCTCCATTGGCAGTCGCTCTCCACACCGTGAGAAGAAAAAGATTAAAGTGAAAAAATATTGGGATGTTCCTCCTCCTGGATTTGAACACATCACACCCATGCAGTACAAAGCCATGCAGGGTAAGAGTCTGTTTTTCTTTCATTCCTGTTTTGACCCGTTTACATCTGCTCTTGAGCTATATCTCTCGTGATCTATCTTGATGCCCCTAGACAACAATGAACAGCCACCTGCTCTCCTGTCGACTAATCTCTGGGCTAAAACAAGAGTTTTAAACATTTCTTGTTGTGTGCTACTCCAATATGAAATAACTGTTTTAGCCCATTATTTTTTAAATTCATTAAATAATAAAATAAAAAAATTAATTGTTCAACTAGGAGATGGATTAAATTGATCAAAAGTGACAGTGAATAGATTTATAATGTTATAAAATATTTCTAGCACATATAAATGGCTTCTTTTTTTTTTTTTTTTACTTTACTATTCATCAAAGAATCCTGAAAAAATGTATGATAGTTTCCAGAAAAATATTAACCAGCAACTGTTTTTGATGAGAAAAATAAGAAATGTTTCTTGAGCACCAAATCTGCACATTTCTAAAGTATCATGTGACACCGAAGACTGGAGTAATGGTGCTGAAAAGTCATGTCTAACATACTTATGAACCTTTCTTTGTCTTCAGCTGCTGGTCAGATCCCGGCCACTGCTCTGCTACCCACAATGACCCCTGAGGGTCTGGCTGTGACCCCAACACCTGTTCCTGTTGTGGGCAGTCAGATGACTCGACAGGCCCGGCGGCTTTATGTCGGCAACATCCCATTTGGCATCACAGAGGTAAGTTGACATTCTGTAGTAGAAGGAGTGATTATCTTTCCTTCAACGTTATCATGAATCCAGTATATAATTTGGCCTGTCATCCATAAACTGGAGTACAACTGATTAATTTTGTTTAATGCTGTGCTTTTTTTCTTACACAAGTTTGATTAATAGCATTGCTTTGTGATATTTTTTTTGATAGGAGTCTATGATGGACTTCTTCAATGCTCAGATGCGTTTGGGTGGCCTGTGTCAGGCCCCAGGTAACCCAGTCCTTGCAGTTCAGATCAACCAGGACAAGAATTTTGCCTTTTTGGAGGTCAGTCTTCATTCAGAGTGGTAGAGCAAATTTCGTAGATCCTCACATAAAAGCGTCAGGAAATTCTGGCAGCCTAATAATGTCATTTTTATGTTTGGCAATACAGTTTCGTTCGGTGGATGAAACGACACAGGCCATGGCATTTGATGGCATAATTTTCCAGGGACAGAGTTTAAAGATTCGTCGACCACACGACTACCAGCCTCTGCCAGGCATGAGTGAGAATCCCAGTGTCTATGTCCCAGGCACGTCTCTCTTTTGCTCCCCCAATTCTTGTACGCGCAATGTTTTGTTCTTTTCATTCAAAGTTTAGTAGTTATTGATTTAATTTCGATCATTGTTGGTCACACTCTGGCTCTTTCTCTGTAGGCGTCGTCTCCACGGTGGTCCCTGATTCGGCCCATAAACTCTTCATTGGCGGTCTGCCAAATTACCTCAACGATGACCAGGTTTGGGTTAAAATGACATTGTGTTCCGTTCACTGGAGTGACGCAGAGTTATCCCTCAATTGGGCAGAGCGTTCAGAATCAGATCTGACAATCTTTTTACATTTTAAGCTTTACAAAATGAAAGACAAAACCTTTTCATGCACCACAGAACAGTTGTTTCTATGATTTTAAGCTCCCTTTTGTCAATCTGAAAAATGCATATACAGCGGTGCTTTAAAGTTTGTGAATTTTCTATATTTCATCATCAGATTCTGAAATAAGACAAAGAGAATCCAATCAGACAAATGAGCCTAAAAATGTATACTTTGTCATTTATTTATTGAGAAAAATGATCCAGTGTTACACATCTGTGAGTGGTAAAAGTATTTGAATCTGTGCTTTCAATACCTGGTGTGACCCCTTTTGCAGCAATAACTGCAGCTAAACATTTCTTGTGATTGCTGATCAGTCCTTCACAACAGCTTGAAAGAATTTTAGCCCATTCCTCAGTACAGAACAATTTCAATTCTGTAATGTCCTGTGAACTGCTTGCTTCAGATACTCCACAACATTTCATTTGGATTAAGTTCTGGACTTTGACTCGGCATTTCCAAAACATTATCTTGTGTGCTTGGGGTTGTTGTATTGCTGCATGGCCCACTTTCTCTTGAGACGCAGTTGTCAGACAGATGTCCTGACATTTTCCTTTAGAATTTGCTGGTATAATTCAGAATTCATTGTTCTATCAATGATGGCAAGCCGTCCTGGCCCAGATGCAGCCAAACAGACCCAAACCATGATACTACCACCACCACGTTTTTCAGATGGGATAAGTTTCTTATGCTGGAATGCAGTGTTTTCCTTTCACCAAACAACGTTTCTCATTTAAACCCAAAATGTATATTAGTCTCATCCGTCAATTAAACTTTTCTCCAAGTCCTCTGGTTTGTCCACATGATCTTTAGCAAACTGCAGAGGGGCAGCACTGTTCTTTTTGGAGAGCAGTGGCTTTCTCCTTGCAACTCTGCTATGCACACCATGCTTGTTCAGTGTTCTCCTGATGGTGGAATCATGAACATTAATATTAACCAATGGGAGAAAACCCTTTAGTTACTTAGAAGTTACCCTGGGGTCCTTTGCAACTTCATGGACTATTACACATCTTGCTTTAGAGTGATCTTTGTCAGGGGAGGGTAACAATGGTTTTGATTTTCCTCCACAATCTGTCTGACTATGGATTTGTGGAGTCCAAGCTCTTGAGAGATGGTTTTCTAGCCTGATGAGCAACAACAGCTCTTTTTCTGAGGTCCTCAGAGATCTCCTTTGTTCCTGGCTGCCATAATGCACTCCCACAAACATGATCAGACTTTGATAGGTCCCTGTTCTTTAATTAAAACAGGGCACGCACTGACACCTGACAGCCATCCCGTTGATTAAAAACACCTCTGAACAGACGGACTCTAATTTCGCCTTCAAATTATCTGCTAATTCTAGAGATTCACATACTTTTGCCACTCACATATGTTATATTGGATCATTTTCAGGAAAAAATAAATGACCAACTATATATATATATTTTTTCAATTGCTTGATTGGGTTCTTTTTTTGTCAAATTTGCATGATCTAATGAAATCTGAAATCTGATGATCTTTTGGGTCATATTTATACAGAAACATAGAACATAGAAACATAGTTTACAAATTTTCAAGCACCACTGTAAATATTTAAATTGATTAAGAAGCAACAAGTCACTTGTTCACAAATGCTCACCAATGTATATTCATTTGGTCAAAATACAGTAAAATCAGTAATATTGTGAAATATTATTACAGTTTAAAAGAACTGTATTCTGTAATTTTAAAATGTAATTTATTCATGTGACATCAAAGCTGAATTTTCAGCAGCTTTTCTAGTCTTGAATATTACATGGTCTTTCAGAAATTGGCCTTCTGAACTTTTTTATAAATGGAACATTCAAAATATTTTGTTTGAAATGTTTTTTCTAGTCTTTACTGTGACTTTGGATCAATTTAATGCATGACTTCTTGAATGATGCGTGTGGTTATATTTTTGTAAAGTTTTACGTAGTGACTTTTCTCTGTTCTACAGGTCAAGGAATTGCTGACATCGTTTGGCCCGCTGAAGGCCTTTAATTTGGTGAAGGACAGCGCAACAGGCCTCTCTAAGGGCTATGCCTTCTGTGAATATGTTGACGTCAATATCAGTGACCAGGTGATGACAACGCAAAGCTTTACACCTTCATAATCAGCCAGTTAATGCTCAGCAAATAACACACATTTGTCTTCTGCATATACTGTTGGCTTCTTTGTTTTATATTTATTACATGTACTGTTTAATATTGGCTTTATCCGTAAATCTATGAGAAACAAATATTTAGCTAGAATTTATCATGGGATGAGCTAGAGGCAGTGTCAGAGCTTTTGGTTGATGCCCATGCTAACCTCTCCGGCACACTGTTTACTATCACAGGCCATCGCGGGGCTAAACGGGATGCAACTGGGTGACAAGAAACTCCTGGTCCAGAGAGCAAGCGTCGGCTCCAAGAACACCACACTGGTGAGGGAAAAGTGTGAATAGTGTATAGTTTATTTACTGGATGTAGGCCATGTAGACCTTATCTCCTGTTTCTCACCCTCTTCCCCTCTTTCTTCCCTCTGGACTGGTATAAACCAGACACCAGTTACCCTTCAAGTTCCAGGTCTCATGAACAGCTCGGTGACTCAGATGGGCGGCATTCCCACAGAAGTATTGTGTCTGATGAACATGGTGGCTCCAGAGGAGCTGCTGGATGATGAAGAGTATGAGGAGATCGTGGAAGACGTCAGAGATGAGTGCTCCAAATACGGCCAGGTCAAGAGCATCGAGATCCCACGTCCCGTTGATGGCGTGGAAGTTCCTGGCACTGGAAAGGTTTGAAAACAGCTTGTACAATGTCACATTTCATCGTGACCATTTGAAACAGTTATTTATGGTCTTTTTTGCTTTGCCTCAGATCTTCGTGGAGTTCATGTCAGTGTTTGACTCCCAGAAGGCAATGCAAGGCTTAACAGGAAGGAAATTCGCCAACAGAGTGGTGGTGACTAAATACTGCGACCCTGATGCCTACCACCGCCGTGAATTCTGGTAGAGACCGGACAGAATCCAGCGCGAGAGAGACTCGGAGAGATGCAGATGGTGTGATTTGAATCTCTCAGAAGCCCCTTATTTTGTAGATTTATGAGGTCTGAGAGAGTGTGAGCTTTTTAAAATCTGGCAGACTAAAAGCATGACTTTTGATTGGTCAAAATGTAGCGAACCAGTCATCTGTCATGTTTTTTTGTTTTTTTTTTGATGATGATGACAACAACATTGAAATATGTGCAAAGCTTTAAGATGGGAAAATGGACCATACCGTGTCATTATCTACAGAAAAGGATTTAGTTAGACATGCCACTAACTTCCAGCTTAATTTTGACCCATAGTGAATTTACATGTCACTTTGTCTCGATGTTAAATTCCTGCTCTATCATCTGTACAGCTCACACACTGGTCAGATAAGAGTGAGAGGAGGATGTAAAGGAGCAAGTGAGGAAAGAGAAAAGATGACAACTACAAAAATGAATGATACACTCAAACAAGAAGGTGAGAGGGGGTATTTCAGGAGAGAAGTCTTTGTTATTTGAATATGGTTTTATATTTAGGCTGTGAATGAGGTTTCATGTGTAAAAGTGTAGAGGTTAAAAAGCCAGAGGAGTTTCCAGGTCATCTTTTGACACCATACATGTATGAGGTAAAGCCGCTACAGGCATCTATCTTGTAGAGGGTGATAATTACCAGTTACATCTATACTGTCCTCTATTTTCCCCCTCCTCTGTCTTTTTCCTGCTATCTCTCCCTCCTTTTATAATAGTTGTACTGTTTTTCGTGAATCCTATTTTCCTGGCCCGATCTAACCAAATTTATACACAGTGAAAAAGATACTTGTCTCGTTTCTGTTTTTTTTTTTTTTCTTTTTTTTTTATATACATTCTGTATCTAACTGTCCACTGCTGTTTTTTAAAACTGTTATAAGCTGAGTTGATTTAATACAATGCGTTTATGTATGAAGACCAGAGAAACATCTGGTGAAATAAACTCAATGCATTTGAATTGACTTGCTACACACTGCATCTATATTCTGCCAGCAGATAGTGCTAACAGGCACTGCTCACTTCAAGTAGTGTAGTTTCAATACGGTATCTGAGTATTATGGCGGCTAGGGTCCTCTGTGGGGGGCGGCTAGGGTTACTGGGGGGATGGCGGGGGGTTGGGAGGGGGGGTAGGCTGGTGTTTTTGTTTGTTTGTTTGTGTTTTTGTTTGTTTTTTGGTCAAAGAAAAGAAACGAAACAGGACAACAATATCAGAAATATGTTGATTGCTGATATTCATGTGTTTCTATAAGTTGACTGGAAATTATGAAATGCAGAGAAATAGAGATTGAGGAGTTTATTGTGCTTCACAAAACCAGTAGATTAAACTGAATAAAGAACTCTGCAAAGACTAGAAAAAGAGTCGTTTATCGGGTGGTTAATTTGAATAGAATTACATAAAAATTGTTTCTGACTCTACCGACAGCTACAGACTACCTGATGCATGTTATGCAAAAAAATGTCTGAAAATGAATTCCAAACTGACCAATATTTTCTTAAAGTGCCAGGAAAATTTGTTGACAAGCAGAGCTCAGCAGTAAGGTTTTTTCAACTTCTGGTCCAATCGGAATAGTAATTCAGATTTTTATGTGCCCTGCCACAAAAGAATGATCAGTTTTAATCTTTAGCACTATATTAGATGCAAGTTTTCCTAATACAACAATTTTATTACATTTTCCCCCACGTTTTCACCTGGAAATTAATCAGCTACAATGTAAGCAAATAAATTAAACACTTTTGCTTGAAAGTAAAGGCAAATTGTGCAAAACATACTGGCTGGTTCTCCGTTTTTGCAAGTTTGGCACCACCTCATCAATGTTAGCCAGCTTGGTAACATTATCATGGTGATGAATCAGCAGTTTGCAACAATGTAGAATGTGTTGTTCATGGTGCCAAGTCTTTGAAAGATGTTAATGCATTTAGCTTGTTAATGAATAGTATGCTTCAATATTTTTCTTTGTTAAAGTTCAGTGAAATAGTTCTTGTAACTTTGTAGAGACAGAAATTCTGATCATATAGACAACAAATGTTTTCTGTTGATTTATGGAACGACTGTGAATGAACATCTACTAATGGATGGAGGCACATGTTCTGTTGGTTAATTAGTGAGCATCTTTCTGGCTTCATTATTTTCCACCCACTGATAATGCCCCATGTTATGTCTTCCAGCCAGTTCTCTTTTTTTTCACCCTTTTTCTTTCTCACACACCCCTCTTTGATTCAGTGCCATCTATAACTTTCTATGCGGCTGTATCAGCTGCTTTCTCTCGCCTGATAAACTGTCCTCTCTCTCTTTTCTGTCTAAATGGCTGAGGGACACACTCTCTTAATGTCATTAACAGGTGCTTGTCCAAAATAGAAGCCTTGCCCATACACACACACAAACATCCGTGGATCAGCTGACATACACTCAATTTACTTTCCCACAGACATGCAAAACTCAGAGTGACATACACTCATACACTACATAGTCTCTACAACTTGATTTCATGAGCCCCAGTCCCAGTTTTCTCCACCCTCCTTTTTTCTGTCCCTCTCTCTTTTTCTCTCTCTCGCTCTCTTTACGTCCCTCCTTCTCCTCCTCTCTCAGCTGAGTTTCATGTATCTAGTCATCAGATCTGCACCCACACAGAACAGGTCAGGATTTGATCGCTCTTACTGTTGCTAAAGTTTAATGGCTTTTTAATACACTTGCTGCACACATGCATACTGTCATAGTTTAATAAATATCTGTGACAAGCCTTAAATTTAATTTTACAGATTTATGTTGTGCAGCTGATTAAAATATGGGTGCATGGATGAATTGATAGAAGCATAAACGTATTATCTGCAGACTGCTATGGTTGTAATTGATTTTGTGTATTAACCCAATTTTTAAAAAATGCATTTATAGTTCAGTTTTTATTGCAGCTAATACCTGTTAAATATGTTACTTGATGTGTCAAGACTTTGTTTGGTTTTTTCTTGCTATTTGATACTCTACAAACATTTAGTTAGTTGCGTGAATGTAATTTATTTTGCTGGGAAATGTTTACACATTGTTTCTAGATACTATATAGTAGACCTAATGTGCAAGTGTGGGGCTGAAGCCCAGTTGCTTTAAAATGATAATTGGTTTCTTCCATCCTGACTGCCAAAACTGTCTCTTGACTGAGATGTGAGCCCTTTCTCTATGGGTGCAGATGTTTTCCTTTTGAGGCAACAACTTGCAAATTATAGTAGATATTATAGAAGCATAATAGTTTTGAAGAAAGTTTTGACAGAGTTGTGATAATATAAAGAGCTGTGATAGAGATGATCTTAGTGGGTTAATTTTAACCTGTGTGTTACATTTCCAGGTCGTGTTTAGTGTTTTGATAGTATGTTATATCTCAAATGACTGTAACTTACGCAACGGAATATGGCCCCAGAAACCTTTACTGAATATCTAGTTTTATATCTGCAGAACAGTGTGTAGTCACACATTATCTGTATTTTCACTTGTATATTGACTTGAATATATGGAATTAAGATGATTTTCGCACAATATTTTAGTTTTAAGCATAAAGCCTGCCATATTTTATTTCATGTATGTTTTTTTAAGAAAAATATATTTTTAATATTTTTGAAAGAAGGCTTGTACTCTCCGATACATAATATATTTTTATCATGCATACAGTAAAAAAAAAAAGTAATATTGTGAAATAATACACTTTTAAATAACTGTTTTCTATAATATTTTTAAATGTACCCACATTTGGTGCTTAAAAATAATTTCTTATAATCAGTGCAAAAAAAACGTTTTCATCTTTGATGAATAGAAAGTTTCAAATATCATTTATCTGACATACATTGTGACAAAATATTTTAGTGTCACTTTTGATCAATTTAATGCATCTTTGTGGAGTAAAAAAAAGAAAAAAAAACACTGACCTCAATCTTCTGAATGGTAGTGTATACTTAAACTATTTGCCAATGGGGCAATTAATAAAAAACTTAAAAAAAAGTTTAAATAAATAAAGGAAAAAATAAAATATAATTACATTTTATTTAATATTGAAATGCATTTAATAACAATAATTATTCATTTGTACTATATTTTACCTAACAGATATTTCAAAAACGTATGTCTGGCATGTTTGTGAGTGTATCATGCTATCATTTTGTCTAAGGGGCACATGCTTGTTTCTAACCTTGTGTTCTTATTGTTTCTATGTGGGTGATGAATGAGCCTTGTCTTGTACGGGTACAGTGATAACTACTTTAGACCCTCTGTCACACATGAATTAACACTTACTGATCCACCTGGCTCTTCTATTCGCCTCTATTCTCAACAACCTTGTGTTTCATCCCTCGGTCTGTACAGTCCACGTTAAACTCTTCCTGCTCTCGCATCTTTTTTTAGAGTAGCAGAACACCGCACACCTTGAAACTCTCTGTCCATAGATCTAATAGTTCTCTGTACATGTAATGCTCGGGTATTTATGAGGCCTTAAAATGGCACAGATCAAACAGGCTGGGCTAAAGTGGGCTGAGTTATGTGGGTATGTGTTGATATCTTGGAGTCGCATCTGGCATAGCTAATTCTTAGACAATGTGACCTAATCGTGACCTGCATTAACCTTCTCTGTAGGCTTCCTGCCTGTTTGTATACTCAACAGAAGACAAAGGTATAATATTGTTATCAAAGTATTAAAGGGGTAATTCACCAAAAAATTAAAAAGATATCATTATTTACTCCTCAAGCTTTTTCAAACCTGTGCAAACTCTTTCTTCTCCTGAAAAATATGAATGAATGTTGGTAACATGGACCAAACAGTTGCTGGTCCCCATTAATTTTCATAGCATTTTTTCCATACTGTGGAAGTCAATGGGGACCATCAACTGTTTGTAGATCTCTAATAAAAGATACTCAGTTAGGTTTAGAACAACTTTAGGGTGAGTAAATGATGACAACTTTTTCATATTTCATATGTTTTCTGTGCCTCTAATAACTGGATTAGTTATGACTTTAAAGTGAAATAAAATTAAATTTTATTGAAACTGTCTTGTTTTCTAGTAAAAATATCAATGGTTAAAAAAAAAAATGTTTTCAAGATACTATAAAACATGACTTATAAGTAATTTAATTGTAATTTAATTAGACCTTTTAAAAACTAGTTCAATTCTAAATTGTGTCATGAATGAACATGAAATCACAGTAAACAAAATAAATATTTTTGAATTAACATTGAAAATTATTTTTTATTAATTAATAATAACTAATTGATTACCTAATGCTAACAAATTCATCCTTATAGTAGTGTTAGAATTAAATTAAAACAGTAGAATTGAATTAGAAGTAATTCTAATTGTTAATTAGAATTAGCAAGCATTTTGAATAGTTTTTCTGTATCCCATTGGCAAATTATTGTTTTTCAACTAAATGTTTAGTGACTAAAGGAAAATATCAATTGTAGATTTCTGATAGCTTTATCTTTCAGTCTTTCTGCTACTTTGTATGTACTATGTGTTTTGAAAGCTTGTCTTTTTTCTCTTTTTTTCCCCTGCAGGTTCATCAGAGGAATGTGTCGTCATTTCACAGCTGTATAAAGCCTCAATCCAGTGTCTCTCATCAAGTCCTTCTTTTCATCTACCCATTATTCCTGTCTAGTTTCTTATCAAACCTTCTCTGTCGTTTGTAGGCCTCAGTTAATTCCCACTCTGCGCTCTTCGGAAATGACCCCCTGTCACATGAATTTCTTGCACGCTGGATTCCTTTTAAATCACAGAACATTGTAATTCACTATCATTTCCTCTTCCTTTTTGAGCTTTCTATTAATACACCTCTCTGCGTTCTCATTATGCGTCCGTCCGCCTAACTCCAGACTAATCTCTCTAAGCCTCCTGTTTTTTGCTTTAGTTATTTGTTTGTCCCCTTTCTTGACTTTGCCTCTGGGAGTTTCTCCAAGCATTGTGGCTGCCATGTGGTCCAACTTATTTCTGCGGCAGGATGAGGACGGGAGAGTGGGTACGGCGGCTTTAGGTGGAGTTGGCATTAAGAGTGGGCGTTCAGG